>NC_079194.1:49883497-50183497 GCF_029499605.1 Hyla sarda | reverse complement strand
CTCCGTGCCAAGGCTATCCCGTACCGCTGGGGCTATCCGTTCCAGCTTATTCTAGCACCTAGGTGATCTCCCCAAGTTTCTGGAGGCCCTGGAGCTCCCGATGGTCTCGCTCCTTGAGTGGCCGGTCCCTCCCTGCCCTGTGAGACCCCCAAGTCAAGAGAAATGGCAGCCTGTGCGACGTAAATCTGCTTCTCCGGCATCGGGGTCTTCCCCACGATTGTCTACCTAAGACTCTGCCTACCCGCTAGCTGCTGAGATCTCGTCTTTCATGGTTACCGGGCACTAGCCCATGGTACTTACACTACGTTGTTTCCTGGTTCAAGTATTAGTCTGTTTATTAGTGATTGTACGTCAGTGGACTGTTCTCTCAGATGGACTTTCCTGATTCTAACTCACTCTACCCTTGAGTCTGTGGGGTATTCATGCAAAATGTGATATTATGTTATGGGGGGGGGTTGGGGTATGTTGTTGTTGCACACAGCTCCTGATAGGCTTTTACTTCCCACAGTAGGGATGATGTGTAGCGGGCTACCAATCACCAGGTTTTCCCCTGGTCTAGAACCGTTGGTTGCTTTTCTTTCCTTTTTTCTCTGTTTGTTCTTTTCCTTCCTTGTTCTTGTTTTCGTTCTTGTACTTTCCCTCTTGGTTCCCATCCTATCACCATCAGCGCATAGCCACATGCTGTCAAACAGGAACAGACACACAATGCTCAGCTGAGAGCGACAACCCATTCGTTTTAGGGATTGTGGAAGTATAATCACTGGGACCCCCCCCCCCCCCCTGATCATAGCTTTGCTAGGACATGACAGAAGTTTCTTAAAAAGGCAGGTAACCCTTTGTGTAAGGGATAGCCCCCTTACAGGCTGTGGGTGATGATGAAAGGGAACTGGTGGTGACCGACCTGCTGAGGAGATGGCACAGTGATTAACTTGACACAGTACTTGCTTGCAAATTTAGAAACCCTTTACTTAATGGAGACACTTCAAACTTGATGGTTACAGGAAAAAGAAATACAAGTTTATAGTGCTTGGCGGTTCTCACTTAGAGGCCTGCACTTGAATAATTGTTGCTTAACCCCTTAAGGACTCAGCCCATTTTGGCCTTAAGGACTCAGACAATTTAATTTTTATGTTTTCATTTTTTCCTCCTCGCCTTCTAAAAATCATAACTCTTTTATATTTTCATCCACAGACTAGTATGAGGGCTTGTTTTTTGCGCGACCAGTTGTCCTTTGTAATGACATAACTCATTATGCCATAAAATGTATGGCGCAACCAAAAAACACTATTTTTGTGGGGAAATTAAAACGAAAAACGCAATTTTGCTAATTTTGGAAGGTTTCGTTTTCACGTCGTACAATTTACGGTAAAAATTACACGTGTTCTTTATTCTGAGGGTCAATACGATTAAAATTATACCCATTATTACATACTTTTAGATTATTGTTGCGCTTAAAAAAAATCACAAACTTTTTAACCAAATTAGTACGTTTATAATCCCTTTATTTTGATGACCTATAACTTTTTTATTTTTCCGTATAAGCGGCGGTATGGGGGCTCATTTTTTGCGCCATGATCTGTACTTTTTTTTTGATACCACATTTGCATGTAAAAAACTTTTAATACATTTTTTATAATTTTTTTTAAATAAAATGTATTAAAAAAGTAGGAATTTTGGCCTTTTTTTTTTCGTTCACGCCGTTAACCGTACGGGATCATTAACATTTTATTTTAATAGTTCGGACATTTACGCACGCGGCGATACCAAATATGTCTATGAAAAAAATTTTTTACGCTTTTTGGGGGTAAAATAGGAAAAAACGGACGTTTTACTTTTTTATTGGGGGAGGGGATTTTTCACTTTTTTTTTACTTTTACTTTTACATTTTTTTTACATTTTTTTTTACACTTGAATAGTCCCCATAGGGGACTATTCATAGCAATACCATGATTGCTAATACTGATCTGTTCTATGTATAGGACATAGAACAGATCAGTATTATCGGTCATCTTCTGCTCTGGTCTGCTCGATCACAGACCAGAGCAGGAGACGCCGGGAGCCGCACGGAGGAAGGAGAGGGGACCTCCGTGCGGCGTTATGAATGATCGGATCATTCATTCAAATCGCGCACTGCCACAGATGCCAGGAACTGTATTGATCCCGGCACCTGAGGGGTTAATGGCGGACGCCCGCGAGATCGCGGGCGTCGGCCATTGCCGGCAGGTCCCTGGCTGCGATCAGCAGCTGGGATCAGCCGCGCATGACACGGGCATCGCTCCGATGCCCGCGGTTATGCTTAGGACGTAAATGTACGTCCTGGTGCGTTAAGTACCACCGCACCAGGACGTACATTTACGTCCTGCGTCCTTAAGGGGTTAAATAACAATGGTGGGTTGTGATCCTGTGCAGCAAAGTCTCTACACAAGGTTTCAGTCCCCTGAGCCAGGGACATGGCCGTACTTAGAGGGAGATTTATCAAAACCTGTCTAGAGGATAAGTTGCCCAGTTGCCCATAGCAACCAATCAGCGCGCTTCTTTAATTTTTAACAAGACCTCTGCAAAATGAAAGAAGTGATCTGATTGGTTGCTTTGGGCAACTGGGCCACTTTTCCTATGGACAGGTTTTGATAAATCTCCCCCTTTGTCTCCACTCTGCCGTGGAGGACTCAGTGTCTCAGTCTCAGCACTAGGCCCATTATGACACGGCAGTGTGATGGGCGTCAGGGATGCCGGGGAGAATAACGGGAGAAAAATTACTGTGAGAGCCTTCTTTTTCTCCCGTTAATCCCGTCCAAAAACTACCGGTCCCGGCAGCCCCCTTAATAGTAAATGGGAGCTGCTGGGTCCCGTTGTTGCTTGTTGCTCCCCGTCACGAGAACGTCCGTTAAAGTCACAAAAAAAAGAGACTTTACCGTCCGTTTTCGACGGGGAGCAACTGCAGTGTGGAAGGGGCCTTATACCGTCTCTCAATCTCTTCCAGATGACCCTGCTTCAGTTTCATGTCTAACACTGCTCAGTCTCTACACTGCTTCAGCAGCACTTACTACTATGAAGGATGGTACCTGCCTGTCTCACGCGGGAAGAGCCCTCTGGCCTCCGTTGCCCCTTGACTGCCCTCTCACATACAACAATCCACGTCACACAGTGGAATCCCCATGCTTTTATGCTTGTCCCTACTAACCAACTATAGCCACATGGTGTCCAGGTGTGGACTTCCCTGTCACCAAATCCTGCAGCAATGACAATAAGGATCCTTTCACACTAGTGATTTCTCCGTTATTTAAGTTCTGTTGCATGTTCCGTCACGATTTTTGGCAAAAACCTGCCGTTACAAAACCCCTGATGGCCGAGACTAAATCGCATTGCAGCCTATGGGATTTTGTAACTGCCCGTTTGCACCCATATATGCCCGTAATTCATTAAGGACATTATACAGTGACGGGACATCGTGGCGGAAAAATTACTGCATGCAGTAATTTTTCCGCCACGATGTCCCGTCACTGTATAACGTCCTTAAAGGGGTACTCCGGTGAAAACCTTTTACTTTTAAATCAACTGGTGGCAGAAAGTTAAACATATTTGTAAATTACTTCTATAAAAAAATCTTAATCCTTCGTGTACTTATTAGCTGCTGAATACTACAGAGGAAATTCTTTTCTTTTTGGAATGCTCTCTAATGACATCACGAGCACAGTTCTCTCTGCTGACATTATTATTATAATAATAATGCTTTATTTATTGTTGTCCTTAGTTGGATTTGAACCCAAGGCCCCAGCATTACAAGGCAGCAGTGCTAACTACTGAGCCACCATGCTGCCCTTAGCATACATCTGCTATGCATGGTTGCTAAAATGGACAGAGATGTCAGCAGAGAGCACTGTGCTCGTAATGTCATCAGGGTTCCAAAAAGAAAGGAATTTCCTCTGTAGCTAATAAGTACTGGAAGGATTAAGATTTTTTAATAGAAGTAATTTACAAATATGTTTAACTTTCTGCCACCAGTTGATTTAAAAGAAAAAAGGTTTTCACCGGAGTACCCCTTTCATGAATTACGGGCATATACGGGTGCAAACGGGCAGTTACAAAATCCCATAGGCTGCAATGCGATTTAGTCTCGGCCGTCAGATGTTTTGTAATGGCAGGTTTTTGCCGAAAATCGTGACGGAACATGCGATGGAACTTCAATAACGGAGAAATCACTAGTGTGAAAGGAGCCTAACATGTACACAAAGCATAAAGATTACATTGCACAATATAACCTTCACTTTAGAATGCAAATAAAGAACAAGTCCCAGGATTAGAGTTCAGAAAGAAGGAATGAAACAGCATATTATTCGTTTACTATGCTTCACATACACTTTAGTTAGTGATTGATATTGAACACATAAGTTGACACGGAAGTTGACATTATTATACATAAGTTGACACATAAGTTGATATTATTATAATTGAAACAACAATATACCGTATTTTTCGCCGTATAAGACGCACTTTTCTTCCCCAAAACTGGGTGGAAAAAGTCGGTGCGTCTTATACGGCGAATACACCCCTATCGCGGCGGTCCCTGCGGCCATCAACGGCCGGGACCCGCGGCTAATACAGGACATCACCGATCACGGTGATGCCCTGTATTAACCCTTCAGACGCGGCGATCAAAGCTGACCGCCGCGTCTGAAGCCAAAGTGACACTAACCCGGCTGTTCAGTCGGGCTGTTCGGGACCGCCGCGATTTCACCGCACGACTGAATAGCCAGGTTAGTGCTTACAGGACACCGGGAGGGACCTTACCTGCCTCCTCGGTGTCTTCTCCGTTCAGGGATCCCCTGTATGGCCGGCGCTCTCCTTCCTCGTCATCACGTCGTCGCGTACGTGCGTCGGCGTGCGTATCGACGTGATGGCGGCGACGGAGAGCGAGGATACCCGGCCGGCAGCAGAGACGTTCCAGAGCGACGGGGACGCGGCGACAGAGATGGAACGACATCCAGGGCAGCGGTGACGGGTCCGGAGCGGCGGGGACACGTGAGTATTACCTCCTATACCAGTGGTCTTCAATCTGCGGACCTCCATGTGTTGTAAAACTACAACTCCCAGCATGCCCGGACAGCCAACGGCTGTCCGGGCATGCTGGGAGTTGTAGTTTTGCAACATCTGGAGGTCCGCAGCTTGAAGACCACTATTGGGTTCAAAATCTTTATTTTTTTATTTTGCACCTATAAATTGGGTGCGTCTTATACGCCGGTGCGTCCTATAGGGCGTAAAATACGGTAGGTTGCTTCAATGGACATGAATGGAGGCGGCGGGGCATGACGTCACATCTCCGTCATGGTAACCCAGCGTCTCCAAGATTGGAGCAGCACAGAATGCCGGACGCTGCAAAATATAAGACTGGTCTTATATATTTTTGCAGAATGCCAAAAGCAGAATTTCTGCGGCAGGAAATGAATGAATGAAACTGCAGAATCCCATTCAAATTAATAGGCAGTAAATTACGGTGGAATTTCCGGCAAAATTCTTCCACGGAATTCTGCATGGAAATTTTGCTGTGTAAACATACCCTTAACTGTCCTATAGGTCTGCCTAATTCCTACTTATAACTTAATCTTATGATTATAATAGTATGCTACTGCAATGATGTTCTATGTATACACAGTCTACTGTACTTTCTCTATACCCTGAAACTGGTTATTTTTACACTGTTTTCTCTATTTTTTTTTCTTGTAAAAACTTCCAATAACAAATTCTGAAAGAGAAAACTGCTAGATTTCAGAATTATTTGAAATATAGATAATAAAATAGAAAATTATTTAAAAAAAAATAACCAACTTTTTTTATTTATTTATCATAAAAACTTGATTTTAAAGAGGTACTCTGGGGAACTAACCCCATCCTTTCCCTCTCATCAACCTATTTAATTGTCTAAATATCATTTAGTAGCTTTGTAGAACAGTTTACCCTCTTTGGTTGTCACTAACATGCATGAAGTAAGGGAATTACATCATCCAGCCATCCACTGTGTATTTGTCCAAATCTGTCTCTGAAAGCAGCCCCCCATCCTCCTGTGAGACATAGAGCACATGTTTTCTGCCCTGCACTGATGAGTCATGCTCTCTGTAGTGCTGAGAACTGGGACAGGTGTGCAGCCTCAGCCAATCAGACACTGAACCTCTCTCTGCTGCTCAGAGCAGGGGGATTGGGGCTGCTCTCAGAGAGTGAGCTGGCTGGCAGAACGGAGCTGCAATGATTGCTGGGAGAAGAAGGCAAGGGGAGGAAAGGATGGCAAAGAATATAAAGCAGTACCTCTTTAACAAAAGGCCATTTTCTGGTGTCAAAGGACACAATATCCACAGGATAGGGGATCATTGAGAGATAAGTGAGAGATTGTACAAGCGGTAAGTAACAAAAGCAATCAATCTCCTAACAGATGATGGGGGAACAATTGCCATGGTTACACAGTACGGGAAGACAAATGTTCATCAGGGAGATTCATCAAGACCTGTGCTTAGGAAAAGTTGACCAGTTGCCCATACCAACCAATCAGATTGCTTCTTTCATTTTTTAAAAGGCCTCTGAAAACTAAAAGAAGCCATCTGATCGGTTGCTATGGGCAACTGGTCAACTTTTACTCAGTACAGGTCTTGATGAATCTCCCCCATGTGAGTTTAACCAGTGAGGTAAGTCGTGTGGCTCCTGGAGCAAAAATGAAAGTGTGGAGCAGTGGTTACAGGGTTAATACAACAATTCATGTAATGACCCAGGTAACAATGGAAAAAATAGCATAGTATTTAACCTGTTCAGGACACAGGGCGTAATTTTACGCCCCGGCACCCTGGTACTTAAGGACCCAGGGCGTAAACTTATGCCCTGGCGTTTTCCGGTCCCTGCCGCACGCCGAGCAGAGATCGGAACTGGATGCCTGCTGAAATCCTTCAGCAGGCATCCAGGGCAAACGCCGGGGGGGGGGCATGTAGGCCCCCCATGTCGGCGATCGCCGCAAATCGCTAGGGAAATCGCCCCTGCGATCTGCGGCAATACCGGGCTGATCGGGACTCTGGGACCCGACCGCCCGGTAATTTTGTATGATCCCGGTTGTCACAGACAGCCAGGACCATGCTGGAGGCTAGGAGCGAGGTGGCAAGCCTGCCACCTCCTCCGATCCCCTGCGATCCGTCGGTTAGTTAACCGACCAATCGCAGGGGGGGTGGTTACTTCCTCCCACCCTGCCCGGCCCCTGGAAGTCCGAAGAGAACGGGAGGAAGACCGGAGGACGCGGCGGGGGACAGGGGAGTGCTGGGGCCCGGCCCCGGTACTTACCTCGTCCCTGAAGACCCGGATCCCGGCGATGAAGACGGCGGTGGCGGCGACAGGTGAGTTCCTCTTCAGCCGCCGTAAAGCGACATGCATGGCTGTAATGGGACCCTGTATACTACAACTCCCAGCATGCCCAGACAGCCCTTGGCGTCTGGGCATGCTGGGAGTTGCAGTTTTGCAACATCTGGAGGTCCACAGTTTGGAGACCACTGTGCCCTTCCAGATGTTGCAAAACTACACATCCTCAGCATGCCCTTACTGTCCAGGCATACTGGGAGTTGTAGTTCTGTAACATCTGGCCATTCAGATGTTGCAGAACTACAACTCCCAGCATGCCTGGACAGTTTTGGCATACTGAGAGTTGTAGTTTTGCAACATCTGGAAGGGCACAGATTGGGAACCACTGTATTAGTGGTCTGCAAACTGTAGTCCTCCAGATGTTGCAAAACTACAACTCCAAGCATGCTGGGAGTTGTAGTTCGGCAACATCTGGCTCTAAAGATGCTGCCGAACTACTACTTCCAGCATGCCTGAGAATGTTTGGGAGTAGTGGTTTTGCAACAACTGGAGGCACATTGGTTAAGAAACATTGTATGTTTCCTAACTCAGTGTTTCCCAACCCGTGTGCCTCCAGCTGTTGCAAAACTACAACTACCAGCATGCACCGATAGACTGTGCATGCTGGGAGTTGTAGTTTTGCAACAGCTGGAGGTTACCAGCCCCCCCGTGAATGTACAGGGTACATTCACATGGGCAGGGGTTTACAGTGAGAATCAGGCTGCAGGTTTGCGATGCAGCAAATTTTGCGCGGCAGCTCAAACTCACAGCGGGAAACTCACTGTAATCCCCCGCCCGTGGGACTGTACCCTAAAAACACTACACTACACTACACTAACACAAAATAAAAAGTAAAAAACACTACATATACACATACCCCTACACAGCCCCCCCTCCCCTCCCAAATAAAAATGAAAAACGTCTGGTACGCCACTGTTTCCAAAACAGAGCCTCCAGCTGTTGCAAAACAACAACTCCCAGTATTGCCGGACAGCCGTTGACTGTCCAAGCATGCTGGGAGTTTTGCAACAGCTGGAGGCACCCTGTTTGGGAATCACTGGTGTAGAATACCCCTATGTCCACCCCTATGCAAATCCCTAATTCAGGCCTCAAATGCGCATGGTGCTCTCACTTCAGAGCCCTGTCGTATTTCAAGGCAACAGTTTAGGGCCACATATGGGGTATCGCCGTACTCGGGAGAAATTGCCTAACAAATTTTGGGGGGCTTTTTCTCCTTTCACCCCTTATGAAAAGGTGAAGTTGGGGTCTACACCAGCATGTTAGTGTAATTTTTTTACACTAACATGCTGGTGTTGCCCTATACTTTTCATTTTGACAAGAGGTAAAAGCGAAAAAAGCCCCCCAAAATTTGTAATGCAATTTCTCCCGACTACGGAGATACCCCATATGTGGGCGCAAAGTGCTCTGGGGGCGCACAACAAGGCCCAGAAGGGAGAGTGCACCATGTACATTTGAGGTGATTTGCACAGGGGTGGCTGATTGTTTCAGCGGTTTTGACAAACGCCCAAAAAAAAAAAACCACATGTGACCCCATTTCGGAAACTACACCCCTCATGGAATGTAATGAGGGGTGCAGTGAGAATTTACACCCATCTGGTGTCTGACAGAGCTTTGGAACAGTGGGCTGTGCAAATAAAAAAATTTGTACAGCCCACTGTTCCAAAGATCTGACAGACACCAGTGGGGGGTAAATGCTCACTGTACCCCTTGTTACGTTCCTCAGAGGGTCTAGTTTCCAAAATAGTATGCCATGTGGGGGTTATTTTGCTGTCCTGGCACCATAGGGGCTTCCTAAATGCGACATGCCCCCGAGCAAAATTTGCTCTCAAAAAGCAAAATATGACTCCTTCCCTTCTGAGCATTGTAGTTCGCCCGTAGTGCACTTCAGGTCAACTTATGGGGTACCTCCATAATCAGAAGAGATGGGGTTACAAATTTTGGGGGGTATTTTCTGCTATTAACCCTTGCAAAAATGTGAAATTTTGGGGGGAAACACATTTTAGTGAAATTTTTATTTTATTTTTTTACATATGCAAAAGTCGTGAAACACCTGTGGGGTATTAAGGCTCACTTTATTCCTTGTTACGTTCCTCAAGGGGTCTAGTTTCCAAAATGGTATGCCATGTGTTTTTTTTTTTTTGTTTTTTTTTGCTGTACTGGCGCCATAGGGGCTTCCTAAATGCAACATGCCCCCCAAAAACCATTTCAGAAAAACGTACTCTCCAAAATCCCCTTGTCGCTCCTTCACTTCTGAGCCCTCTACTGCGCCCGCCGAACACTTTACATAGACATGAGGTATGTGCTTACTCGAGAGAAATTGGGCTACAAATATAAGTATACATTTTCTCCTTTTACCCCTTGTAAAAATTCAAAAATTTGGTCTACAAGAACATGCGAGTGTAAAAAAATGAAGATTGTGAATTTTCTCCTTCATTTTGCTGCTATTCCTGTGAAACACCTAAAGGGTTAAAACGCTGACTGAATGTCATTTTGAATACTCTGGGGGGGTGCAGTTTTTATAATGGGGTCATTTGTGGGGTATTTCTAAGATGAAGACCCTTCAAATCCACTTCAAACCTGAACTGGTCCCTGAAAAATTGTGATTTTGGAAATTTTGCGAAAAATTGGAAAATTGCTGCTGAACTTTGAAGCCCTCTGGTGTCTTCCAAAAGTAAAAACATGTCAACTTTATGATGCAAACATAAAGTGGACATATTGTATATATGAATATAAAAAAAAAAAAAGCAGAGAGCTTCAAATTTAGAAAAATGCTAAATTTTCAAATTTTTCATAAAATTTTGGGATTTTTCACCAAGAAAGGATGCAAGTTACCACAAAATTTTACCACTATGTTAAAGTAGAATATGTCACGAAAAAACAATATCGGAATCAGAATGATAACTAAAAGCATTCCAGAGTTATTAATGTTTAAAGTGACAGTGGTCAGATGTGCAAAAAATGGCCGGGTCCTAAGTTGTAAAATGGCTGGGTCCTTAAGGGGTTAAGGGTGTTATTTTTAGAGCTTTCATTTTGCAGCATACATGCAGGGCCGTATTTAGGCTTAGAGTGTCCCAAGACAAAATCAAAAGTGGGGCCATAAAAGTCGTAATACTGCACTAACCAGATTTGCTAATTTTTGGTCCCTTCAAATACCATAAAAATATCTAAAAAGCAATTGAAAAGTCCCATCAAAACAAAAATGGTACCGATAAAAACTACAAATCAAAGCGCAAAAAATGACCCTTATACATCCCCATATACAGAAAAATAAAAGAGTTTGTTTGTTGCACATTGTTGCATATTGTTTGTTGCACTGGCATTCAATCAGATAGATTGCATATTTTGTTTGACATGTCAGATGCTGTTTAATGGTAAAAGAATCACCTGTATGGGTACTGAAAAAATCCTTCCTCCCATACTTGATTGATTGGCAGCACAAGCATCTAGATTTCTTACATTGGTAAACCCCCAAGTTTTCTTTTTTTGTAGTTCTGGAATCCTTTGGAAGTTGTTGATGACATTTTAGATTGCTTGTACCAATCATACCTTTTACAGTGGGGGCTCTTCTGAAAGTCAGACCCAGATTTTTGGGCAGAATTTTTCCCAAATGGGGGTCAGACAGAAGTATCTCACAATGTTTACTCAGTACTTTTTTAATTTCTTTTTGGCCGGCTGAGTACATAGTAATAACGTTTAAGTTGTGTTTCCCTCTTTTTTCAGGTTTTTCCTTCCCTTTGCCTCCAGGCAAGGTTCAGAATCCAGTTTATCCAGACATTCTCCCTGGGTGAGTGCATGTCTTTTCTCATAGGCATTATTTATCAATTCCTTTGGATATCCTTTAGCTGAAAAGCGAGATTTTAAAATATTGGATTGTTCGGCAAAGATAGAGTCACTGGTACAGTTTTTTCTGACTCTTTTAAACTGACCAAAAGGAATGTTCTGTTTCCATTTTTTGTGGTGTCCGCTTGAGAATGGAATATAGCTATTGGAGTCAACCTTCTTAAAGAAGGTGCACGTGCTGAATTTATTGTTTTTGTGAGTGACCCTTAGGTCTAGGAACTCTATTGCCTCCACAGAGGAAGAAAGGGTGAAGGTTAAACCCCAATTATTTTCATTTATTGCTGCAACCAGCATCACTATTTTTACGGGGGGACTACGCCAGATGAGGAACAGGTCATCTATGTACCTTTTGTACACCACCACATGATCTTGAAATAGGGGATTGGACAGGATGACCTGTTCCTCAAAGCACCCCATAAACAAATTGGCGTATGATGACGCCACACGTGTTCCCATTGCTGTTCCACTCGTTCGATGGAACATGGTGGCATTGTAAGAGAAAAAATTATTTTCAAGGATGAGTTTTAAACAATGGGTTAAGAACAACACCTGTTACTTAGGGATTTTGGAATCTACAGCCCCTGTAGCATAGTCAAATAAAATAAATTCCTGGAATACCCCTTTAATTGGTTCCAGGACGACCATTGTATGTTGAAACCATTGTATGTTGAGATTATAACTCTATGGAAACCTGGTAATTGATTCTGAAGCCACCAAAATGTCATCCGAAAATAGGAAAAAATGAGGATTAAAGAAAAATAAGTAGATAACTAATATAGATAAAGCAAATCCTTATATATAAAAGTAATAGAGATCTGCTGGGAGCTGTAATCACTGTCTATGTAAAGGACAGGAGCTTCTTCAGGGTCCTGTACAGTACACAGTGTCCTAAAAAAGTAACATGGAGCAGCTCTCACATGGTGTGCAAAGGAGCAGCTAACCCTGGTACAGGTAAAGAGTACAGAACATGTAATACCTCCCTGTACTGTAGGGGGCGCTACCAGACAGCCAGTCAGTGCATGCACTTCAGTAATACTTTTACCAGTGAATGCACATTCTGATTGGTCGGTTCTTGTAGCCTTTGACACTTTTCACAGATCTGGACTGTCGGTAGCATTGTATGTTGAGTCTGGTTTCAAGTTACAATGGTCCAGGAAAGATCATTGTATGTTGAAACTATTGTATGTTGAGGCCATTGAAAGTTAAGGGATCACTGTATATTACAATGTTTAGTATCCATGCATGCACTACACAGGTGTATTGTAGGACTTCATGTACTATACCGCCATCTACTGCTCTCCTTACTTAAACACAGCCGGTGGAAAATATTGTGAATTCAGACCAGTTGCCCAGCAGTGCAATATATATATAAATATTGTATCATGGTTGTTTATCAAAGGAGGAGAGTGAGGGATGGCAGGACACGTGCTCTGAGCAATAGATGGGGGGGGGGGGGATACAAAGGTGCAACAATAAAGAATTGAGGCAACAACACTTATAAAGTGTAGACCTGAAGACTGGATCAGTCTTCTGTCTATGCTGCCTTTAACAACCAGTGCAGGTGTATGCTCCTCCATCCAGCAACCACTGAACAGGATCTGTACATAAACAGTCTAGATTGGTGTCTCATTGGGAGCCTCCAGCTGTTGCCAAATGACAACTATCAGCATGCCCAGACAGCCATGCTGGAAGTTGTAGTTTTGCAACAGCTGAAGGCACCATGGTGGGAAAAAAAATAAATGGTCTAGACCACCAGTGAATACCACCCAACCAACAACAAGAAGCTTTCCAATCCTAACATATTGACATTATAAAAACATTTGCATATTCCATCTATTTCTGCTGCATCCAATATCTGACTGGTAGTAGGGGTCAGGGTGAAATATCCAAAATAAAAGGAAACCCTAAAATGCTCTGTGTGTCATGTCATTCTGTATGGGACATTTCTAAATATGTCAGAATTGGGGGAAAAACTATGTAGTTGCATTTTTTGTCAACACCTGCTGCGCTACAGAAAATGCTGGATTAAAACGGAAAATCTGCAAACACAAACAAGACATATATTTCAGCTTTTCTTTCATTTCGGTGAAACACCGAAAGGTTTAGTAATCTTAAATGGGCACTATCAGATACAAAAACTTTTTATCTGTTGTACATCTTGGCAAAAGTTACACCAAATCAGACATACGGTGTGGAATCTCACCTCACCAACCAACACCCGTAGGAGTAGTGTTCCCTAATAAATATACCCCAAAATTAAGCACTACTACCAAAATAATGTACAAAAAATATTTTATTGAACAAACATAATAATAAAAGCAAATGACATAAAATATTAGTGCACATACGAACGGTCACAATTGGTAGTGCATGGAAGGTAAGTATATAAGTATATACCGTATATACTCGAGTATAAGCCGAGACCCCTAATTTCAACCCAAAATCCCAGGAAAAGTTATTGACTCGAGTATAAGCCTAGGGTGGGAAATACATCATCCCCCCCTGTCATCATCCAGACCCGTCATTAACATCCTCATCATCATCACCGCCTGTCATCATCCAGACCCTCGTCATCATCCAGACCCTCGTCATCATCACCTGTCATCATCCCCTTGTCATCATCCCACACATCCCCCCTTCATCATCCCCTTGTAATCATCCCACACCCCCCCCCCTTCATCATCCCCTTGTCATCATCCCCACCCCCCTTCATCATCCCACACACCCCCCTTCATCATCCTCTTGTCATCATCCCACACCCCCCCTTCATCATCCTCTTGTCATCATCCGCCCTCAGTGGTCTTCAACCTGCGGACCTCCAGAGGTTTCAAAACTACAACTCCCAGCAAGCCCGGGCAGCCATCGGCTGTCCGGGCTTGCTGGGAGTTGTAGTTTTGAAACCTCCGGAGGTCCGCAGGTTGAAGACCACTGCGGCCTTCGACATCATCCAGCCCCCTCTCACCCCCCTTTAGTTCTGTACAGTACTCACCTCCGCTCGGCGCTGCTCCGGTGCTGCAGGACTGTGGGGAGGTCGTCCGGTGGGATAGTGGTTCCGGGCTGCTATCTTCACTGGGGAGGCCTCTTCTCTGCGCTTCCGGCCCGGAATAGAGGCGTTGCCTTGACGATGACGCAGAAGTACGTTGGCAATGAACGTACCTCTGCGTCGTTGTCAAGGCAACGTGACTATTCTGGGGCCGGGCCCGAAGCGCTTAGAAAAGGCCTCCCCGGTGAATATAGCAGCCCGGAACCACTATCCCACCGGACCACCTCCTCTCCGGACAGTCCTACAGCACCGGTCCAGCGCCGAGCGGAGGCGAGTACTGTACAGAACTAAAGGGGGGTGAGAGGGGGCTGGATGATGTCGAAGGCCGCAGTGGTCTTCAACCTGCGTACCTCCGGAGGTTTCAAAACTACAACTCCCAGCAAGCCCGGACAGCCGATGGCTGCCCGGGCTTGCTGGGAGTTGTAGTTTTGAAACCTCCGGAGGTCCGCAGGTTGAAGACCACTGTGGGTGGAGAGTTCACTCGAGTATAAGCCGAGGGGGCTGTTTTCAGCACGAAAAATCGTGCTGAAAAACTCGGCTTATACTCGAGTATACCCCAAAAGTAAACACTACTACCAAAATAATGTACAAAAATATATTTTATTGAACAAACATAATAATAAAAGCAAATGACATAAAATATTAGTGCACATACGAACGGTCACAATTGGTAGTGCATGGAAGGTAAGTATATATCACAAATGGAGACTCATAACAGGAAATGTAATCAATAAAATAGCAGCTAGTAAGTTCAGAAGATGTATAGTTATAGCACATATAAAGTGCAGAAACCTAGCTAGCATAATACATGTAGTAGCAAAATATCCCGGAGTCTATAGAGAGTAAGCACCATGGTGCATGGATTGGTAAGACTTGCTTACTCTCTGTAGACCCCGGGAATATTTTGCTACTACATGTATTATGCTAGCTAGGTTTCTGCACTAGGCACTTTATATGTGCTATAACTATACATCTTCTGAACTTACTAGCTGCTATTTTATTGATTACATTTCCTGTTATGAGTCTCCATTTGTGATATATACTTACCTTCCATGCACTACCAATTGTGACCGTTCGTATGTGCACTAATATTTTATGTCATTTGCTTTTATTATTATGTTTGTTCAATAAAATATATTTTTGTACTTTATTTTGGTAGTGGTGTTTACTTTTGGGGTATACATCTTGGCAAAACATTAACCTTTCTAATATACTTCATAAGAAAATGTTATTTTTATGGAAATCATGGCCTATAAAATCATGGCTTTGTCCAAGCTGAAACACAGGCATAAACAAAGTCCAGTAAGTGAGGGTGGGCTAGCACTTCTCTGTGTTCTCTCCTGTCTGATAGCAATCCTCTGTGCTGTCTCCTGTCTGATAGTACTCCTCTGTGCTCTCTCCTGTCTGATAGTACTCCTCTGTGCTCTCTCCTGTCTGATAGTACTCCTCTGTGTTCTCTCCTGTCTGATAGCACTCCTCTGTGCTCTCTCCTGTCTGATAGCACTCCTCTGTGCTCTCTCCTGTCTGATAGTACTCCTCTGTGTTCTCTCCTGTCTGATAGTACTCCTCTGTGCTCTCTCCTGTCTGATAGTACTCCTCTGTGCTCTCTCCTGTCTGATAGTACTCCTCTGTGTTCTCTCCTGTCTGATAGCACTCCTCTGTGCTCTCTCCTGTCTGATAGCACTCCTCTGTGCTCTCTCCTGTCTGATAGTACTCCTCTGTGTTCTCTCCTGTCTGATAGTACTCCTCTGTGTTCTCTCCTGTCTGATAGTACTCCTCTGTGCTCTCTCCTGTCTGATAGGACTCCTCTGTGCTCTCTGCTGTCTTATAGTACTCCACTGTGTTCTCTCCTGTCTGATAGCGCTCCCCTGTGCTCTCTCTCCTGTCTGATAGCACTCCTGTGTGTTCTCTCCTGTCTGATAGTACTCCTCTGTGCTCTCTCCAGTCTGATAGTACTCCTCTGTACTCTCTCCTGTCTGATAGTGCTCTTCTGTGCTCTCTCCTGTCTGATAGCACTCCTCGGTGTTCTCTCCCATCTGATAGCACTCCTCTTGCTCTCTCCCATCTGATAGTACTCCTCTGTGCTTTCTCCTGTCTGATAGTACTCCTCTGTACTCTCTCCTGTCTGATAGTACTCTTCTGTGCTCTCTCCTGTCTGATAGAACTCCTCTATGCTCCCTCCTGTCTGATAGGACTCCTCTGTGCTCTCACCTGTCTGATAGTACTCCTCTGTGATAGTACTCCTCTGTCCTTTGTCCTGTCTGATAGTGTGGTGTCCCAGTACCGCATCCTATAAGGTACCTATGTATGTGTGGGTCCCATAGCCAGAGTCCCACATGCGTGGTCCAGACATCCCGGAAGAGTAAGAGACGACCTACCACCTGAGAAAAATCTGCACGTGGGGGCGTCCCTCAGGCCGAGGTAGGTTTGTGGGTGCCTGATTTGGCCGCAAAATGGCCGGAACGGTTATCAAATTTCCAGGAGGGACGGGTCTGGAAGGCAGGAGCCTTCTTGTCCCGCGAAAGTGCCTGCCTGGACCCTTTATTGGCAGCAAAAGTCCAAAAGAACCGGAAAGAGGAGGACTTCCGAAGGTAAGTAGTGCTGCGAGCCTTATTCTGAGGTAATAAGGAACTCTTTCTGGACAACGCCTTTGAGATAATCTCATCTAGGCGCTTGCCAAAAAGTCGAGAACCAGTAAAGAGAAGTTCAGTCAGAGACTTCTTGGAGGCGGTGTCCGCATCCCAGGCTTTGAGCCACATGGAGCGACGGAGGGCTACCAGGTTGCCTGTGGCAAAGGCAACACAGCAGGCAGACTGCATGGAAGCAAAACACAGAAAATCTCCAGCTTTGGAGCATTGAAGAGCTAAGTCAGCCAACTCCTCCGGAGGGGGGGGGGGATCCTGAAAGAATACCCTGGCGGAGTTGGGAAGACCAGACTGAAAGGGCTTTTGACACCCAGGCAGAAGCAAAAGCAGGAAGGAGGGACGAACCTGCTGGCTCAAAGGCAAATTTTGTCAAAGTCTCCACCTTCTTGTCCGCCGGATCTTTGAAAGAAGTCTCATCAGCCAATGGCAGAGTAGTCACCTTAGAAAGGCGGGAGACCAGTGGATCCACAGTTGAAGAGGAGGTCCACCGAGTAATAATAAAAGGGTATTGTGCTTGAATCTTCTTCGGTTCCTGAAACTTCTTCAAATTCCGCATGAGAGCTGAAAATCTTGGGTGCTGGTCGGGTACGGTGAAAGGAAACTTCTGCAGCTACGTCCGAAGTTCCTGGGTCCTCTAGGTGGAAGGTGTCCCTTATGGCCGAAACCAATGTGTCCACCATGTCAGACATTTGTGCGGTCCTCTGAGTCAGAAGCCTCATCTACAAGTTTTCCAGGTGAGCGGGAAAGAGTGGAGGCAGCCCTGGAAGAGGGAGATACTGACCTGGTACACGGTTCTGGGGAGACAGAGTGGCGACCAGGGGAGCGTCCTCTAGGGGAGTGACTTGCGGCAAACTGGAGCAGAGGGGCGAAACCTGTGATGAGAGCTCCTGTGTCTGCCAGAAGACTCAGGATATGAGTCGGATGATACACCCCTATTACGCTTGCGAGAGCGGTTAGTATAGGGAGAGCGGGTCTCTCTGGAGGGTCGGCTTAGGGAGGACCTCTCTAAGGCAGTCACCACAGAACGGGAGACCTGAGCCAAGTTGGAAATACACTGGGAGAGGGAGGATACCCAGACTGGAGGGATAGCAGAGTCCCCAGGGTCTGGAGGACTTCCTGGGCAGAAATAACATGGGGTCAGTGGTGCAGGCAGAACAAGTGGGTTCAGTAGAACTAGTCATTTTTGTATTACAGCCCTTGCAGGTATAATAGGTGACCAGGGTCCCAGTTAACTGCTTAGAGGGAGGAACAGTTCTGGGCTCAGACATAGTAAAATGAAACTGTCTCACCCAGTGTCTGTGTCGCCAACAGGGCAGCTGCTGTCAGGAGAACTTCGAGAGAGAGACAGGAGAATACAGGACCAATGAAAAGAGGGGGCCAGATAAAACTATGGGCGTCTCTGATTGGTTCTGGGAGCCCCCATGTTCGCACACTGCGTTAATTGTAGTTAATTTGCGCGCTAGTGAGTTAATCCCAGCTGCCGAGGGTGGGCGGGGCTAAGGTTCGGCAGAGGCCGCGGCAGAAATAACATTTAGCCGGGATAATGGCGCCCACTCTCAGCCTTGATCGCATATGCGAGCGCAAGGGGAGGGAGCGGGTAAACACACCGCTGGCAGCTTCTTCGCGCTGCCGACGGGGGAGAACTGTGTCCCGGGTGCAGGATGCGGCCGAGGCTGAAGCCGGCACTCGCATGTGGAGCGAGAGGGGGGAAGCCGGCAGCCGCTGAGGGAAGGGAGCTGTGTAAAAAAAAAAAAAAAAAAAACACGCCGGCGCTGCACAAAACGGCGAATATAGTACTACACCACTGATAATGTCCCCCAAATCCCTGAGGTTGGAGAGACCCAGAGAATAATTGAGGGAGGACTAAGTCCCCACTGAACAGGCCCCCATTTCTCTATGGAAGGAGTTGCCCAGCTGTAATAAAGATTGGGCCAAAACTGGGGGTCTACAGAGGTTGAAAGTCCCCTAGCCTGTAAGAAAAAGGGGGGAAAAAAAAAATACTCACCTCAGTCTGAAGAACTTACCTAATGAAGTCTTCAGTCAGCTATTAGTCACCTGCATCATGCTGGGCTGTAACAGCGAGACGAGCAGGGAGGTAGGGGGACCCGGACCCATGGAGGTACAACCCCAGGTGCTGATGGTTGGCGAGAGGGGGTTGACAGTACATCCACAATGTCTGTGCCCCCTCAATCGCAAATGGGGAAACCGTGAACTGAGTCCCCACTTGAAAACAGAAAAGGAAGATAAAAATCTAAACGTCCCCTAAAACTTAAAAAACTAAAAATGTGGGACCTGGTCTGGGAGAACCCAGACCAGCGTCTGCCCCTTAAGACGCCAAGCTAAAACTGATTAGCTCGGGTGCCTGTGGGCGGGTATACCCTGCTGGGAGGGGCAAACTTTTCTCGTTGCCATAGTGTCGAGCCTCCTAGTGACAGCAGCATATACCCATGGTCTGTGTCCCCCAATGGAGCCGATCGAGAAATCAGCTGTACAAAATATGCAGCAGATCCTGTACGTAAACATAACCTTAGAGTAAGTTGTGTAGTTCTTTCCAGTCTGACTACAGTGCTCTGTTGCCCCCTCTGTCCATGTCAGGAACTGTGCAGAGGAGGAGCAAATCCCCATAGCAAATCTGTCCTGGTGCCAACAGCAAAACAAAAAAACTATTTGTAGGGTGAAATTTAACCCCAAATCGCCCCTCTAATTTAGCTGCTTTTGGGGGTCTTCAATTTTACACAGTGCACTTTACTGTTAAAGTGATATATTATCTTTAATCTGTAGGTCAATAGGATTAAGATATCCAATTTACATTAACCTTTTGTAGATGTAGTTTTTATCGGTACAGTACCAGGTTTGTTTAGATGGGGCTTTCTGATTGCTTTTTATTCTATTTTTTCTGGGAGGTGAAGTGACAGAATAAAAAATAAATAAATAAATAAAATAAAAAAAGACAGAATTATGCCATTATTTAACATGCAGGATCAATAATGTTTTATTAGTAGCAAATTTTGCACGCAGCGATACTTAATAGGTTTATGGGGATTTAAACTCAGTATAGAAGGTGTTAATTTATGGGTTTTGTCTGTTTTACACTTCTGCGCTCTATAAGTAGAGCCTGCCACAGACAGGCTCTATCAATAGGAGAAGATCAGCAACCACTGAAGGCAAGGTAAGTCCTCTGGCTACCAGCCTTAGAATGTACCCTTACGTCCTGGGTGGAAAAGGTTAAAGGGGTTATCCAGAAATAGAAAAAACGGTGCTAATTTCTTTAAAAGACAGCACCACACCTGTCATCAGGTTAAGTGTGGTATTGCAGATCGATTTTCTATAAGTGAATGCAGCCTAGTTGTAATACCACACACAACCTGGAGGACACCTGGGGCACTGTTGGAAAAAGTTTGTTCAATAATCTTAAAAGCCTAGATACGTTTTTGCAGTTCATAACCAACCTAAAAAGAGTAAAGTGGTACTATCGATTGTCGGTATCAATGACACATGCCAACTCAAAGTAGCTTTATTTACAATGGATATATACAGAATACTAACTTTTTCAGGCTAGATACAATCGATTTCTCAAAACCTTCTTAATAGTATAATGTCGAATATTCACATGCCCACAGGAACTTCAAAAACACTTGGCACAGAAAGGAGATGTAACAGCGGTTCCCTGTGTTAACCATTAAAGGGGTCGTCCCACGAAATTGGTAAAATCAGACACATATGTGGAGGAGGATAAATAAATGTGCAGTTTATAGGTTAAAAGGGGTATTCTGGGTTTATACATCTTATCCCCTATTCAAAGGATAGGGGATAACATATGATCGCAGGGGTCCTGCCGCTGGGGACCCCCACGATCTCTGTGAAGCCCCCGGCATTCTGCGCTGGGTGCTGCATTCAAGAGGGGGGAATGATGTCACGGTCTTGCCCCCTCCATTCATGTCTATGGGCGGGGGCGTGGCAGCACGTCCCATCTCGGGAGGCAGCGCCCAACACAGAATTCCAGGGGCTCCACAAAGATCGTGGGGGTGCTCAGCGGCAGGACCCCTTCGATCATACATCTTATCCCCTATCCTTTGGCTAGGGGATACGATGTATAAATCCGGAATACCCCTTTAAATGATTCCCTTACTGTGTGCTCTACTAATGGCCACAGCATGGTCACTATTCAGTTTCCCACAATCCCCCTTGCTTATATGCAAAGTGGAGACCAATTGCAGTCTCCTAAAAGCATTGGCAGTTGAACTGAGTATGTGCGACAACCTTAGTGGGTCATAACCAAGGACAAGTTATCAATACAATGCAGGCACATGGGGGGGGGGGGGGAATCAGAAACCTTCTTTCTCTCATACAGGAAATTTTTCAAAATGATTGTACATTTGAAATAAGTTTAATTTCACATAACGTATTAATTTAGAATAATTTTTTGTTATATGGGGCAATCCCTTCAAGATGTAACACAAGCCTTGTCTGACACCATCATTGTGATGAATGTAAAACTGTACATGTGTTCTATAGAAACAGAATGTAAAATCCACCATGATGGGTAGGTAATGTAGTGTATGTGCCCACGTGATACATTTGTTCCGCTCCACTAAGATAAAATTGCTACTTTACACCAGGCGCATCTTCCTTTTGCCAATGCTACGTTTGTGTCCGTACAGCTCGTACACAGTTACCAACATTTTACTAAATAAATAAATACAAATAATGAGAGGAATCCTTAGATAAACGTGGTCCTTTCGCCAAAGAAGTCCCTTTACTCCTCTGAGAGTCGTGAACACTGTCACAGAATTGTCCTTGTAAATAAGGTGACAAATGTCTTTTTTCAGGTTGGTGGGGGTGGGGGGGGCGGTCTGTTGCTTCGCGAGTGCAAAGTCCATATAGTAGAAACCTTCAAGGTAAAGAAGAGCACCGGTCTGAGGGAGTCCACCACTATTTGTGCTCCTTAGTTGGTGCGTAGTACAGTTCCATCGGTTTATTCACCTTCCAGTACTTTTCACTGACAAGTTCCAAGGAAAATGAACCATTTAGCACCTGGAGGAAAAACAGACATAAATGTTAGTTTCATGGAAATACGAATGGCCTAAACGTTGATGACCCAGGTATATACATGTCTACGAGCTGAGTATATAATATTATCTACTTCCCTCATATGCAATCTCATACACAAAAACATTTTTAAACAAATTCCTAGCACAAAAAAAAAAAAAACATCAATATCTATTTGCGTGTGTCCCATTTGGTGTTACTAATAATCTGTGCTGCAGGGGATAGACTCTAGAAAGAATTGGTCTCCTTCCCACTCTGGCAGCTGAGAACAGGGTAACTGCTAAAAGGGAACCAATCAAAATTTACCCCCTGTAACCATAAGCAACGCTTCCTTGAGCATTCAATTAGTGTTCTTACCATATTTCTATTGTCCTTCCTGATGCCCGCAATCTTCATAAAATAACTATGAATCGTCCCGCGCTGTATGCTAATTTCTCATAGGTAGTCTCCTGGGCAATAAGGCTGTCTAAGTAGTCACCGTGCCCAGGGCTCTAATCACACCTCTCCTGTCCTAATCACGCCTACATAGGCAGAGAGTCTCGCGCAGGCCCAGAAGGATAGGACACTCTGGGCATGCGCACTGTTGTTTTTTCTACGCTGTCGTGCGTGTGCGTCTACACACTGACTCTTAGTCGCTTAGACGCTGCTGTGAGCATCCTCCGTGTGCATGCCCAGAGTGTCCAATCCTTCAGGGCCTGTGCGAGACTCGCAGGAGAGCCGGGGAGGATTCCACCGCGCCCGGGCTGTTAACCATGCCTATGTAGGTATGATTAGGACGGGAGAGGTGCGATTACAGCACTGAGTGCAGTGACTACTTAGACGGACGGACTACTTATGAGAATTTATAATACAGCGCGGGATGATTTATAAAGTTATTTTTGAATATTGTGGGCATCACAAAGGACAATAGAAATATGGTAAGAATACTTATTGAATATTCAAGGAAGCATTGCTTATGGGGAGAAATTTTGATGAACTGTTCCCTTTAAGGAATTTTCTTATGTTTACAGTGATCCCTCAACTTACAATGGCCTCAATATACAATGATCTTTCCTGGACCATTGTAACTTGAAACCAGACTCAACATACAATACTACAGACCGTCCAGATCTGTGAAATGTGTCAATGGCTGCAAGAACCGACCAATCAGAATGGATATTTCCCTGGTAAAACCCCTGTATTACTGAAGTGCATGCACTGACTGGTGTCTGGTAGCACCCCCTACAGTACAGGGAGGTATTACATGTTCTGTACTACTATTTACCTGTGCCAGGGTTAGCTGCTCCAGGTGAGGCCGGCTCCATGTTTCTTTTTTAGGACACTGTGTAGTGTACAGGACCCTGAAGAAGCTCCTGTCCTCTACATAGACAGTGATTACAGCTCCCAGCAGATCTTTCTTACTTTTAAATAAAGCAAATCCTTATATCTATATTAGTTATCTACTTATTTTTCTTTAATCTTCACTTTTTCCTATTTTTGGATGACATTTTGGGGGCTTCAGAACCAATTACCAGGTTTCCATAGAATTATGGTCTCAACATACAATGGTTTCAATCTACAATGGTCATCCAGGAACCGATTAATATTGTAACTTGGAGGGTCCACTGTACTATCATACGTTCCTTCCCTGCCAAGCACCCCACTACTGTGTGCATGCTAGAAGTGATATTTTCTATTTAGCCCAAACCTGCACCAGATGCTGAATTATAATGGCGTCCAACATTACTGTGTTCAGTGCTAAGAGTTTTCTTGCCAACTTTGTTTTTACATATCAGCTGTAGAGGCCTCCATGCTGATGTAATACTCACCGTAAATTGCCCATTGGCTGTCGCGATATATATGGTGTACTGTTTTTCACTGGCGGCGTTCAGACTCATTTGGTTTGTCTCTCCTTTGCTTCGAAATTCTTCAAGGGCCAACCTGACTGCCAGGTACTTTGACAAATGATCGACTGTGGCATTTCCAGAGGTCTTTATGAACCTTTTAACACAAAACCACAATTCTGTAAATAAATCTTTAAGCATTGAGAAGTTCAGCAGAAGACGCAGTAAATGCTGGCCAATATCTCTGCAGAAGATCTGTCGCACTGTATGCGAGCAACTTGTTATATAATAGGAAGGGAACGATATTAGGAGATCACCCCCAGGCTTCATAAGCAAAATAGTCACCCAAGAAACAATATTACAGTGAATCTGCTCACCCAGTCCTTGATCTGCTGGATCCTGTGGGAATAGTTATACTAAAGCCCATAAAAGGGTTTAAGCCTGAACCACAAAACAGGGACAGGCTCCATAATTATAACAATGCAGGGTTCACGCTGCAGCATTTCAGAGGAATCAGTTATAACATTGGCCAGAACAATACAATTACAACGATACCCACATTCTATAGGTTTTATTTAAAACAATATATTTTTAATAAAATAAAAATAATAATTATATATACACACACACACACACACACACACACACACGTAAATATGCATAAAATCGACCTTTTTGTCCCAGTCTACGGAAATGTATGAGGGATCATTGTTTGTGCCATGATCTGCATTTTACATTTTTTTTTTAATCAATATCATTTTTGTTTTGATGGAACCTATTGATCACTTTTGATGCATTTTTTTCCCTGATAAAAAAATCTTCAATTCAGACGTTTGGTATTCCCCCCCCCATTTACACTGTTCACAGTGCAGGATCATAAACATTATATTTTATTAGTTCAGAAAATGCAGCACACTGCTATAGCAAACATTTTTTTCATTTTTTTTTTAAAATGGTATAAAGTGGGGTGATTTAACCCCTAGAGGACGCAGGGCGTAGTGTATGCCATGCACAAGCTTCTGGTCTATAAAGAGAGCTCATGAGCTGAAATCGCTTCATGGGCAGTTGGTTCGGGCTGCTATCAGAAGCTGGGTCCCATGGCTAATGCCGGACATCACAGATCTGGGTGATGTTTGGCATTAACACTTTAGATGCCGCCAAAGTTGAATGCGGCATCTCAAGTGCAGAAAGTCACTTGTTGGTAGCTCAGGGAAGCTGATCGGCACAGCATTGTTCAGTGTATGCAATCAAAAGATTGCATGTTATAGCCTTTATGGGGACTAAAAAGTAGTGAATAAAATGGCAATACATGTGAATAAGGCCTTTAACTAATAAAGTTAGAATCACCCCCATTTCCCAAATAAAAGCAAAAAAAAAAAAAGGAGATTTAACACTTACCGTAAAATCTCTTTCTCGAAGGATCCATTGGGGGACACAGACCGTGGGTGTATGCTGCTGTCTCTAGGAGGTGTGACACTATGGCAACAAAAAAAACAAAAAAGTCAGCTCCTCCCAGCAGGATATACCCGCCTTCAGGCTCTGAGCTAATCAGTTTAAGTTCAAGAGCAATAGGAGGAGACTAAACAGGTCAAGAAAAACCCAAAACTGTCCGAGAACCAGAAGAAAAAACATAACTGAACACACCCTCGGACAGAGAACCAAGGAAAATCCCAAAAGGGTGGGAGCTGTGTCCTCCAATGGATCCTTCGAGAAAGAGATTTTACGGTAAGTGTTAAAAAAATCTCCTTTTCTCTATGGGCTCCATTGGGGGACACAGACCGTGGGACGTACCAAAGCCGTCCCTTGGGTGGGCAGATAAGCAGTCAGGCATACGGCCGTTCTACTGCCGCCTGCAACACTTTACCGCCGAGACTAGCATCAGCCGATGCGAAGGTATAAACGCGGTAGAACCTCGAGAAAGTGTGCAAAGACGACCAGGTAACTGCCTTGCAAATCTGCGAGGCCGAGGCTCTATTCTGGAGAGCCCAGGATGCCCCAACAGAACGGGTAGAATGAGCCACAACCCTGAAAGGAGGAATCTTCCACTTACAGCAATAGGCCTCCGAAATGGCAGACCAAATCCACCAAGAAATGGTGGCCTTGGAAGCAGGTTGTCCCTTGCGACGACCTTCCGTAAGGACGAAAAAGGAATCACACTGACGAAATGAAGAAGTGATGGAGAGATAAGACCGAACAGCCCGAACTACATCCAGCTTGTGTAGTAAGCGCTCCTTAGGATGAGAAGGAGCAGGACAAAAAGACGGGAGGACAATGTCCTCATTGAGATGAAAGGCCGAAACCACCTTAGGCAAAAAGGAGGGATCTGGCCGGAAAACAATCTTGTCTTGGTGGATCACCAGAAACTGAGAACGGCAGGAGAGAGCTGCCAATTCAGACACCCTCCGGATGGAGGTGATAGCAACAAGAAATCCCACTTTTCAAGAAAGACAAAAAGAAAGGGGCTCAAAGGGTGCACCCTGGAGAACCAAATTCAAGTCTCAAGGGGGAGAGGGTGACCGATAAGGAGGAACAGCATGCGTCAACTCCTTGAAGGAAAGTCCGGACATGAGAATTAGAAGCCAGGGGCCGCTGGAAAAGAACAGTAAGGGCCGAAACCTGACCTTTAAGGGAACGGAGAGACAACCCTAGCTCCAACCCCGACTGCAAAAAGGAGAGAAGACGAGGAATCGAGAAGGTTACAGGGGAGAAGTCTTGAGCTTCACACTAACGAAAATAAGACCGCAAAGTACGGTGGTAAATTCTTGCAGCGGAGGGCTTACGAGCCTTGAGCATGGTGTGAATGACTTGGGAAGAGAACCCGCGGGCCCTCAAAACCGCGGTCTCAACCGTCACGCCGTCAAATGCAGCAACTGTAAATTGGGGTGGCAAAGAGGACCCTGAGAGAGCAGGTCCAGACGGAGCGGAAGGCGCAGTGGAGTGTCGTCCAGGAGCCCGACTAAGTCGGCGCACCACGACCTTCGGGTCCAATCTGGAGCTACCAGAATGGCGGGGACATCCTCTGCCTTGAGCTTCCTCAGCACCCTGGGAAGGAGCGGAAGAGGAGGGTACAGATAGGGTAGGGCAAACCTCGCCCAAGGAATCACTAGGGCATCCACGGCCAGAGCCTAAGGGTCCCGGGACTTGGACACAAAAGGAAGGATCTTCCGATTGTGCCGGGACGCGAAGAGGTCCACGTCCGGAATGCCCCAGAGGTCGCAGAGTTGTGCGAAGAATTCTGGATGTAGAGACCACTCACCGGGGTGGGGTGAGGTCCGACTGAAGAAGTCCGCTTCCCAGTTGAGCACCCCAAGAATGTGAATCGCCGAAATGGGCGGAAACTTGCTCTCCGTCCAGGTGAGAATCTTGGTCACCTCGGCCATGGCTGCCGAGCTGTGGGTGTCGCCCTGTTGATTTATGTACACCACGGCCGTGGCGTTGTCCGACTGAACGCGGACAGGACGGGACTGAAGACGGGACTCCCAATGAAGAAGACAAAGAAGAATCGCCCGTAATTCTAATATGTTTATCGGAAGAAGGGTCTCCTGGGGAGACCAGAGTCCCTGAACCGTCCAATCCCTGAACACGCCGCCCCAGCCCGACAGGCTGGCATCCGTTGTAACAACCTGCCAGTGAAGGGGAAGAAACGACCGCCCTTGGAGAAGAAGGGGGGAGCAGAGCCACCAGAGCAGAGACTGACTGACCCTGCGAGGGAGAACAATCTAACTATCGAGGGACAGAGAAGACCTGTTCCATCGGGAAAGAATCGCCAGTTGAAGGGGGCGGTAATGAAACTGGGCAAAGAGTACGGCCTCCATAGTTGCCACCATCCGACCCAGGACTTCCATACAAATGCGGATGGAGACTGATACCCGGGACCGAACGGAGCGGACCCCTGACCGGAGCGCCAGACGTTTGTCCGGCGGAAGACAAATCCGGGCAGAGGCCGTGTCGAATTGAAGTCCCAGGAAGGTTAGAGACTGGGTAGGGCGGAGGACTGACTTGTCCCGGTTGACCATCCACCCGAAGAGAATCAGAGCGTGGAGAGTGACGTCCAGATTCTCCAGAGTCTGGGCTCTGGTTGGATCCTTGATGAGAAGGTCGTCCATATAGGGTATCACCGAGATTCCCCTCGACCGCAACAGGCCCATCACTGGCGCAAGGATCTTTGTAAAGACCCGAGGAGCCGTGGCTAGACCGAAGGGGAGAGCTACAAATTGAAAGTGCCCCTCCGGAACCGCAAAGCGGAGGTACCGATGATGGCCTGGGAATATTGGCACATGGAGGTAGGCATCCTTGATGTCCACTGATGAAAGGAACTCCCCTTGTTCCAGGCACGCCACCACCGAATGGAGAGATTCCATTCGGAAGTGGAGGATGAGAAGGTAATGGTTGAAACGCTTGAGGTCCAAAATTGGACGCACAGAACAGTCCTTCTTGGGAACCACAAAAAGATTTGAATAGAAACCCTGAAACAGTTACCCTGGAGGAACGGGAACAATAACCCCCTGAAGAAGCAGAGACTGGAGAGCCACTCGAAATTGCTTCGCCAGAGGAGGGGGGCCTGGGAAGCGATCCCTCGGAAGGGAGGCGAATTCGTAACCGTTGGACACCACATCCCTGACACAAGAGTCCTGAATGTGAGAGGTCCAAATGTCTCAAAAAAACAAGAGACGACCTCCCACCCGAGAAGAAACCGCGGGTGGGGGCCTCACTTCATGCAGAAGTGGGCTTGCGGTTGCCTGATTTGGGTGCAAAGCGGCCCGACCGGTTGGAGTCCGACTTCCAAGACAGGCGTGGCCGGAATGACGGAGCCTTCCTGTCCCGCGAGGGCGCCTGCCCGAACCCTTTGCTGGAGCCAGAGGTCCGAAAGGACCGAAAGGAAAAGGGCTTCCCTTTGGGAAGTAGGGCGAGCCTTATTTTGAGGTAACAAGGAACTCTTACCTCCCGTTGCCTCAGAGATAATTTCATCAAGGCGTTTGCCAAAAAGACGGCCGCCCGTAAAGGGAAGCTCAGTGAGAGACCTTTTGGAAGCGGCATCCGCATTCCAAGCTTTAAGCCACATAGAGCGGCGGAGAGCCACTAGGTGACCCACAGCAAAAGCAGAATAACGGGCTGCCTGCAATGAAGCTGTGCACAGGAAGTCCCCAGCTTTAGAGCATTGGAGAGCCAGAGCAGATAGATCCTCCGGGGGGATCCCACCAAGATATCCTGATGGAGCTTTTGGCACCACTCCGCCAGGCCCTTGGACACCCATGTCGAGGCGAAGATGAGAAGAGGAGAAGAGTCAGCTGCTTCAGTGGCAAACTTCGTTAAGGATTCTACCTTCTTACCCGTGGGATCCTTGAAGGCAGCGGCATCTGCCAGAGGCAGTGTAGTCGCCTTAGAGATCCGGGAAACTGGTGGATCCACTGAGGGAGGGGAAACCACCTTAGTGACAAGGTCCTTGTCAAATGGATAATGTTCTTGAATTGTCTTAATTGCAACGGTGAACTCTAAATCGAGTCCGGGCGGTCCTCTGAGTCAGATGCCGGCTCGGAAGCCTCGTCCACCAGTTCACCAGGGGAATGAGAATGAGTAGAGGCAGTCCTGGAGGGGGGCGACCCTGACCGAGTACGCAGCTCTGGCATGGCAGAGTGGCGACTCCGAGAACGTCCTCTAGAGGAACGACATTTGTGCCCAGATGATCGGGGGGGGGGGGGGCTGGGACCCACGAGGGGAACGCTCACATCTATCTGAAGACTCAATGGAAGAGTCAGATGAGGCACCCCTAGGACGCTTGTGAGAGCGTGAAGTATGTGGAGATGAGGAACGGGCCCTTCCAGAGGTCCTGCGCAGGGAAGACCCCTTCAAGGCAGACAACACTTCCCGGGAGGCCTCAGCCACCGAACGGGAGACTTTGGTCAAGTCAGCCATATACTGGGACAGGGAAGAAACCCAGGTTGGTGGAGCGGCTGAACCCACTGGGACCGAAGGGACATCAGGGGGTACCAGGGGGTCTGGGGGAGCAGTGGAGCAGGCAGGGCAAGTGGGCTCAGCAGAGCAAGACATCTTGGTATTACAGTGCTTACAGAGATAGTAAGTCACGGAAGTTCCAGGTTTCTGTTTAGCGGGAGGAACAGCTCTGGATACGGACATAATGTAGAAAGAAAAAAGGAGATAAGAACTTTCTCACCCTAGTCTGTGTCCCCTGTCAGCTGCAGTGAGGAGAACGCTCTCTGAGCAGCTAGAAAGAGAGTGAAGAAGCCAGCCAATAGGAAGAGAGGGGCGTGCCTGAAGCAAGGCACTCACTGCTTCGCGCCTCAGAGCTCCTAGCCCTGTGGGCGGAGCTATAGACGGCCTTAAAGAACGGTCATGGTGCCCGCTCCTTGTCCCGAGCGCACCTGACGGCCATTTATGCGCCCGGGGGAAGAGAGCGGGCGGACAAAGCGTCGGCAGAGACTGCCGGTGAAAGAGAAAGTAAGCCGGAGCTGAATCGCCTGGCTCACGGCAGCGCCACGGCTATCAGCCGCATATAAGCGCTGCCGACAAAACGAAAGTAAACTGGCACTGAGGGCGTCCGGCCCGCTACAGGGCAGTGGCTGACAGCCGCATATAAGGTGCTGACATGGTAGCACAAGCACACACACACATATAAGTGAAGTGCACCAAGCACACACACACACACACAGTAGTGTAGTGCCCCATAAAAAAATGCCCCCTCAGGTGCCACTGCTCCCCCCATAATAAAGTACAGCCCTTGCATAGGCTAGCCCATAAAGTGTAGGTGGGCCAAAACAGGGGGTCTCCAGAGGTTGCGAGTTTGTACCTATGGAGAAAAAAGGGGGGAAAGTACTTACCTCAGTCAGAAGAACTTCCCTAAAGGAGTCTTCAGTGAAGTCTTCAGTCAGCTTTAGTTACCTGCATCACGCCTGGCTGCTATGCGCGAGCGAGGCGAGCAGGTAAATAGGGGGACCCGGACCCATGAGGTACCACCCAAGCGCTGACCGTTGGCGAGGGGGGGGGTTAACAGCGCATATACGCAATGTCTGTGCCCCCTCACTCGCAATGGGGAAACGGGGAACCGCAGTCCCTGAGTCCCCACCTGAAAACAGAAAAGAAAAGGAATAAAAAACTAACACGTCCCTAACTAGGAAAACAAAAAATAGAAGACCTGGTCTGGAGCAGTCCAGACCATGTCCACCTCCTTCAGACACTAAGCTTAAACTGATTAGCTCAGAGCCTGAAGGCGGGTATATCCTGCTGGGAGGAGCCAACTGTTTTTGTTGCCATAGTGTCACACCTCCTAGAGGCAGCAGCATACACCCACTGTCTGTGTCCCCCAATGGAGCCGATAGAGAAAAATAATAATAATAGACAAAAAAGGTGGTATTGCCGAGTGCAGAAATGTCCGAACTATTTACACAAACACTAATAAAACCGCATGTTCAATGGAAAGAACAGAAAAAAATACCTCTCTCAAGAATTGCTGATTTTTGGTCACGTCCAATACCACAAAAAAATAAATAAAAAGCAATCCAAAAAAGTAAAGATCATGGCGCAAAAAAAGAGCAATCATACATCCCAGTATATGGAAAAATAAAAGTGTTATAGGGGTCAGAATAGGACAATTTTAAGCGCAAACTAATTTTTGCACAAAAAGTTGTGTTTTTAAAAGCAGTAAGTAAAATGATACAAAACCTATATAAAATTGGGCATCGATGTAACCATATGGACCAACATAATAAAGATAATGGAGGAGATTTATCAAGACCTGCACAGAGAAAAAAAGTTGACCAGTTGCCCATAGCAGCCAATAGGATTGCTTCCTGAATTTTTGAAAAGGCCTTTGAAAAATTAAAGCAGCGATCTGATTGGTTGTTATGGGCAACTGCACAGGTTTTGCTAAATCTCCCCCATTGTGTCATAACTGCACTACATATCCCTGTGTCCTTAAGGGGTAAATTTTTTATAGGGAAGAGGCTTTAAATATTAATAAAAACTTTTTTCATTTTAATTTACACTTTAAGACCTCATAGGAGACACATATCAGCAATTGTTGGGTTGCTTATACAGATCAATGCTATGTTATTGCATAGCATTAATCAGTTGAATTGGTGCTCTGCGCTGAAGGCCTGCGCTGGCCATATTTACTGATTGGAACTCAGCGGGGGTGCCGATCAGAGCCCCCAAACCAACGGCAGCAGTAATATTTCCATTTAAATGTCCCAATTGCTATGGATTGTGGCATTTAAAAGGTTCAATCAGTGGGACTGCTGATGTCCATCACGAACGTTTAGTGTTGACTGCTGATAGTTTCAATGAAAATATTAAAAAATATTTTGTTATTACCGAGTCTGAGCATTGTCATCCTTCTCCATCAGGGTAGGGTGGGGCCGGAACACCAACTCGATCTCGCTGGATCCATCCAGTGCAGGATCCATAGTGACCGCCTCGGCGTTCGTGTCCAGCTCCAGTCCCGAGTCGTCGGAGGTCTTGGTCCTCTTGTTGCTGGGCCCCGCTTCCTGGTTGCTGTGTACAGAAGCGTTACTGCAGTGGGAACTGTCGGCGTTGTCTTCTGCCCCGCTCCCATTTTCCACCTGCTGCTTTTTACCTCTCTGTAACCTGAAATGTAAAAGTCATATTTTTAGTAATGTCCAGAAAGCAACAAACTACGTGCAAGAGTTTAAAATACCAACTATGTGAAAAGAAGAATTTATTTCCCTTCAGGATTAAGATAATTTATAAGGTAGGATAAGAGAGTCTGGTTTTATCCATTTGCATATTTTTCCCCCATGAAGCATTGCCTGTCAGACTTCATATTTCAGCTGGGTGCATAACGTCACATTTAATCGACATTGACATCCATCAGCTAAGAGACATCATTTGTTTTATCTTCCTTTCCGCTATTCGATAATGTCTGCAGCTCTGAGCAGGATATAGAGCTGACAGATTCCCTTTAAAAGGAGTACTCCACTGCCCCCGCGTTCAGAACATTTTGTTCCCAACACTGGTGCGGGCTGTGGGGGTCGTGACATCACAGTCACTTGATGTCTGCACCTCTGAGCAGGATATAGAGCTGACAGATTCCCTTTAAAGGGGTACTCCACTGCTCCAGCGTTCGGAACATTTTGTTCCAAACACCGTGTGTGGGCTGCAGGGGTCATGATGTCACACCACGTCCCCTCAATGCAAGTCTATGGGAGGAGGCGTGGCAGCTGCCACACCCCTCCCATAGACTTGCATTGAGGGGACGTGGTATCACGTCATGACCCCTGCAGCCCGCACACAGCGTTCGGAACAAAATGTTCGGAACGCTGAGGAAGAGGAGTACCCCCTTAAAGAGGCTTCCCCTTGACAGATTATCAGTAGGACAGCAGATGAGTGCCTGACTTGTGGGGATTAAACTCCTGTGAACCCCACCGATCATGATAACGGCCTAACCTGTTGTCCTTCTGGTTGAATGGAGAAGCAGGTGGGCACGCGCTGTACTCATTTTTGTCCAGGCTACAGAATTGAATGGAGCAGCAATGCACTTGTCTGATTGGGGGCCACGGGACCCACATTGCCATGATCAGTGGAGGTCCCAGCTATTACACCTCCACTGATCGGAAGCTTATCCTATATTCTGTGGATAGGAGAGGACTCAGTGGGTGAACCCCTTTAAAATGAAAACTTGTGTGGCCACGACATAGGACCGTGACTTGATGACCATCATTGTTTGTGTGGATCAAAAAACTCTAAAACCATAATAAATTGAGGAATATTCTCATGGTGAATAACATGCACGGTGTACATTAGATCCCAGCTTCTTGGTTGTACCTTGCACAGACACTCTAAAATACCCCAAATACTAAAGCATTTCGGATACATTTGAGAAGCATGGGCTCTATTCACATCTGCGCTGTGGATTCCATTATACGATAGGAGCAGAAAGACAGAATTCAAGGGGTTTGCCGGTGCTTAGACCTCTTATCTCCTATCGAAAGGATAAGGGATAAGATGCCTGACCGCGGGGGTCCCGCCGATGGGGACCACCGTGATCTTGCACCCGGCACCCCGTTTGTAATCAGTCCCTGGAGAGTGTTCGCTTCGGGTCTGATTACTGTCGATCGTGGGGCCAGCGGCGTGTGACGTCACGCCTCTGCCCCCGTGTAACCTCTTGCTCCGCCCCTCAATGCAAGTCTATAGGAGGGGGCATGACAGCTATCACGCCCCCTCCCGTAGGCTTGCATTGAGGGGCGGAGCGTGATGTCACACGGGGGCGGAGGCGTGACGTCACACGCTGTCTGCCCTGTGGTCGCCGGTAATCCGGTAATCAGACCCGGAGCGAACACGCTCTGGGGACTGATTACAAACGGGGTGCCGCGTGCAAGATCACGGGGGTCCCCAGCAGCAGGACCCCCGCGATCAGGCATCTTACCCCCTATCCTTTGGACCGGAGTACCCCTTTAAGACCGATCTGTCACCAACGCTTCCTGATGGACTTTACTGGGGTCTATTGTGTCCTTTCTGTTGGGAAAAATACTGCACTATTTTTTCATGTCAATGGAATCCCCGCATGGAGCCTCCAACGCAGATGTGAACGGAGCTTAAAGTAAATGTTTTGCTGCACCTAAATAAATATTTTGATGCTAAAAAAAGAGAAAATTCTAAATTGGCTTACCATAATGTTCTTCTCCTGCGGTTTGTTTATTTTCCAGAAGAAGAAACTGGTAAGCAGCTTAGAATGTTCTCCTTTCCCTGTAGTACACAGCACAAAACAGAAGATACCTCAGAAGATACCTGTGCATTCATCTCAATGGAGATATACTGTATACCAATAGTTCAGCTTGTCTGAGAAACATTGGCCTGTGGTTTTATGGCCAGATCACTGATCCATAACAGGACGCCTGCAGCATACTTTAGGCCTAAACTCTTCCCAATATTAGTGAATCTCATATAGGGAGCTATTTTCTCAAAGATGCATTGATTCTGAGAGAATATACGTTTCCTTATTGAGGCATCCATATACCAGCACCTGGAATACATAAATGTCACAAAGACTCGCATACAGAGACTGTCATACAGAGTCTGTGTGCTGCCGTAGATTAACCCCTTGGGGACGGATGGTTTTCCAGTTTTTGCACTCTCATTTTTTCCTCCTTACCTTTTAAAAATCATAACTCTTTCAATTTTGCAGCTAAAAATAATCCATATAATGGCTTATTTTTCACGCCACCAATTCTACTTTGTAATGACGTCATTTTACCCAAAAAATCTACGGGGAACCGGGAAAAAAAAAAGAAAAAAAATGCCATTTTGTAAATTTTGGGGGCTTCCGTTTCTACGCAGTGCATTTTTCGGTAAAAATGACACCTTATTATTATGTAGGTTCATACGATTAAAATGATACCCTACTTATAAAGGTTTGATTTTGTCGTACTTCTGGAAAAAAAAATCATAACTACATGCAGGAAAATTTATACGTTCAAAATGGTCATCTTCTGACCCCTATAACTTTATTTTTCTGCATATGGGGTGATATGAGAGCTAATTTTTTTTTGCGCCGTGATGTGAAGTTTTTAGCGGTACCATTTATATATTGATCAGACTTTTTAATCACTTTTTATTCATTTTTCATGATATAAAAAGTGACCAAAAATACGCTATTTTTGGACTTTGAATTTTTTTTGCGCGTACGCCATTGACCGTGCGGTTTAATTAACGATATATTTTTATAATTCGGACATTTCCGCACGCGGCGATACCACGTTTATTTTTATTTACAGTTTTTTTTTTATTTAATTGGGGAAAAGGGGGGTGATTCAAACTTTTATTAGGGAAGGGGTTAAATGATCTTTATTCACTTTCCCTCCCGCCCTTTTTTTTTTTTTTTTTGCAATGTTATAGCTCCCATAGGGGGCTATAACACTGCACACACTGTTTCTCATAGGAAACCATTGATCAATGATTCTGCTGCTTGACTGCTCATGCCTGGATCTCAGGCACTGAGCAGTCATTCGGCGATCAGACAGCATGGAGGCAGGCAGGGACCCTCCAGCTGTCCTGTAAGCTGTTCGGGATGCAGCGATTTCATCGCGGCGATCCTGAACAGCCCCGAGCTAACCGGCAGTGCTTTACTTTCACTTTAGACGCGGCGTTCAACTTAAGGTTTTATCTTTTAAAAAAAATAATCATTTTTGAAAAAAGGGAAAAGGGGGGGGGGGGGGGGGGTGATTTAAACTTTTATTTGGGAAAGGGTTAATGCATGTTTATTTGCTTCAGCCTGGCGAAGCTGAATGCAAGCCTGGAGCACCAATCGGACGGCAGGGAGGAAGGTAAGAGCCCTACCCTCTCAGCTGATTGGGATGCCGCGGTGTCCCTATCAGTCCACTCAGCTAGCCGGGAACAGAATTAACAGCTTTTAGAAAGTTTGATTGCAGCGTCTAAAGGGTTAATGTCGGACATCGGCCCGATACAACAAAGTGCCACCCCAGGTATGATGTGCGCTCACTTGCTGAGAGTATGTCATACAGCGGGAGCCTGCAGTGGACATGCAGGGGTTAAACTCAACATAAGCAAAATACAATATATATATGTAACAAATGTTTATGCTTAAGTATAATGGGGGAGATTTATCAAAACCTGTGTAAAGGAAGAGCGGTGCAGTTGCCCATGGAAACCAATCAGATCGCTTCTTTCATTTCTAAAGAGGCCTGTGAAAAATGAAAAGCGATCTGATTGGTTGCTATGGGCAACTGCAACACTCTACACAGGTTTAGATAGATTTCCCGATGACTATACAAAAAAATAAAAAAAAGCATTTTGAATCCACTTTTGGTTTTGTCTCAAAAACTGCAGGGTAATTTATTTTTGTATTTTTTCACTGGCAGATCTGCCATGACAGGCTCGGAGGCCTTCAGAAGGCCTCAGGCTGCTATAGTAACAAATCAGCGCCCCGAGATGGCATTGCAGCACCTGACAGACAGCCGCCTAAATGCTGAGATCCATAGTGATTAAGAAATAGAGGGGGTTAACTGATCGGGATCAGCGTGATGACTGATGGCAGTGACGACAGACCGTAGCCAACACCCATTGGCCCTCATTTACTAAGAGTGTTGTGTAGGTTTCTTTGTGGGTTTTAATTCCCTACAATTTATTTTCCACGGTATTTACTAAGGTTTCCCTACATTTTCCACTTTCCCTATATTTTGCTTTTTTTTAATTTATTTATTTTTTTAACACTTTCTCTGATCTGTGGGGTTTTCCTCAGCTCAAATCCACCACATTTTATGTGGAAACCTTGGTAAATATGTTGGGTTTCTGTGAAAATGTCGGAAACCCGCCCCTTTTCGGAGACCATGCCCCTTTTCCCTGTAGCCACAGCCCTTTTTGGGTTCTCTTCGCAAAATAGAGAGTTAGTCAGGGTTTTTTCAATTCTGGCGCAGACAGAATTTCTGGCGCAATGCCACAGAATCTGGTGCACAACCCGACAAAACATGTCGGGTTTGCAATAGTAAATGAGGGCCAGTGTGTACGAAGTGCGATAAGCTCCAGATGTCGCTTCATACACTGAGTAGCTGCCATACATTTACGGATTTTGCCAAAATAAAAATGGTCTGTGTCCTAAAGGCCAAAATGGGCTGTGTTCTTAAGGGGTTAATGTATTTCTGTCATTAAATTGATTGGTTCTTGTCTGAGTCCTGAGACCTGACAGATCATTAGAACGAGAGGGGATAAGTGCACAGCTAACCAAGTCTTTCTTCACAGGAAAGCCCCATTACTAGTCTATTGGGCTGTCCAGGAACGCAGGACACAGATTGCTTGTTATGCTGATTGGTCTTGGAACCTGGCTCCAAAAAGGTGTACCACTACAATCTACACTTAAAAAAACATTTTTTTTTGCTTTTTACTTTATGCAGTTAGTAACAGAATTTTTTGGACTGTTTGCCTATATAGAATTATTGTCAAGCTGACTTTGCATCTGGTTTTTCTATACTGAAAGAAAACTTTGCTATTTAAAGGGGTTATCCAGGGAAAAAAAAAATGTTTTTTATATATATATGTATATATATATAGCAAACCTCTTCTAAACTGGGCATTTCCCGAGACACGTGTCATCAGAGAGCACTTAGACAGAAAAGAACAACCTTAACTTCAGAAGCTCGTAAGTACTGAAAGGATTAAGATTTTTTAATAGAAGTAATTTACAAATCTGTTTAACTTTCTGGAGCCAGTTGATATATAAAGAAAAAGTTTTTTCCTGGAATACCCCTTTAACCCCTTAAAAGGGGTACTCTGCTGCTCAGCGTTTGGAAAAAAAACTCTTCCGAATGCTGGAGCTTGTGACGTCATAGCCCCGCCCTCTCGTGATGTCCCACCCCGCCCACTCAATGCAAGTCTATGGGAGGGGGAGTGACGGCTGTTTAGGTTTTATTTTATTTTACTACTGAAAAAAAATTTATAACTACATGAACCAAAATTAGTATGTGTAAAATTGTCCTCTTCTGACCTCTATAACTTTTTTATTTTTCCATATACATGGATGTATGAGGGGTCATTTTTTGTGCTGTGATCTGAAAATCGGTACCATTTTGTTTTGATGGGACTTGATCGCTTTTTATAAAAAATGTTAGGGTATACAAAGTGACCAAAAATATGCAGTTTTGGACTCAAATTTTTTATTTTTTTTACGTGTACCGTGCGGTTTAAATTAACATATTTTTATAGTCTGGACGTTTACGCACGCAGCGATTTTGTTTCCATATTTAATTTTTTTTTAAATGGGAAAAGGGGGGGATTCAAACTTTTATTAGGGAAGGGGTTAAATCACATTTATTAACTTTTTTACACTTTTATTTAGTCCCAATAGGGGACTATTACATGCAATCCTATGCCATAGCATAACATTGATCAGTGTTATCAGTGCTCTGCTGCTCCAGCCTGGATCTCAGGCATGGAGCAGCAGAGCTATGATCGGACAGCGGGAAGCATGGTAAGCACCCTCCCGTTGTACTCTCTGTTCGGGACGCCGCACCACTCATCATTGTTCTGCTCCCCAAGCAGACTGAGCAGAGCGTGATGCAGCTGTCAATCCCACTGAGGGGGCATGATTACTGCTAGAGCCAACCGGACTAGGCAAGTATAGCTTCCTACCAGGGCACTACTTACGGGGCCACTTTTAAACTAATATCCTCACCATTCCTGTGGGCAGGAACGTCTCCTGAGGATGGTGAGGAAGAAGAAGATTTTACCATGTATGACGGGTTGCCACATGTTATATATGGTAAAATCACAAGACCGGTTTCCTTTAAAGTGTGTCTGTATTGTTTTAGTGCTGTGGGGTATATTTCATATTCCATGTGCCAGGCATCTACTTTTAGTAGCTATATGAGTATAGGGGGTTGACCGATTTATTTTAATTGATTTTATTTGTACCAATTAAAAGTATAAATTGTCCTGCAAAAAGTAGCGAATGTCCCAAAACCCCAGACGGTATGGAACAAAATATAGCCCTAATATAGTAAATTCTTACTAATGACAAAGAGGCCATTGTCCTCAGAGCTGCTGAGTAATAGAACCTCGTTCACACTGTATGTCTGTGCGCAGGAGAGCATTCTCACCCCCATTACCTGTTCATCGCTTGTATTTTTAGCCCCTCCTCAATACTATGGCTCAGCGCCTGCTGATTGTTGTGTTTGCTGATCCTCGCCAAGACTCTCTCCTGATGAGCTTCATATTCATCCCGGCTTGGGTAGATTTTACTGATCAGGGCATCAAAGTTTGGGTCTGGCCGTAGAGATCTCTTGGACACCAGTTTTTTACGACATGTCGGACATTCTTTATTTCTGTTGGAAAAAGATTAAGTCAGTCTAAAACCTAAATACTAGTAAGAAAACACTAAACGGCAAGTAAGATTTCTCCTAATGTTTGCTGTGCAGGAAGGGGCTAAGTGTACATTACAGGGGTACTCCAGTGGAAAACCGATTCTCTTCCTCCCCCAAATCAACTTGTGCCAGAAAGTTAAAACAGATTTTTAAATTACTTCTATTAAAAATTCTTAATCCTTCCAGTACTTAGTTGCTGTATGCCCTACAGGAAGTTGAGTTATTTTCTGTCTGACCACACTGACACCTCTGTCCATGTCAGGAACGGTCCAGAGCAGGATAGGTTTGCTATGGGGATTTGCTCCTGCTCTGGACAGTTCCTGACAGACAGAGGTGTCAGCAGAGAGCACTGTGGTCAGACTGGAAAGAACTACACAATTTCCTCTGGAGCATACAGCAGCTGATAAGTACTGAAAGGATTAAGATTTTTTATTATATAGAAGTAATTTACAAAACTGTAAAACTTTCTGGAGCCAGTGGATATGAAAAAAAAAATAAAATAGCTTTCCACCGGAGTACCCCTTTAAGGTGTGGACAATCTTCACACTACTTGATGCATCCTTAGGGTCTATTTACATGCCAATTTCCGCTTTCGGAATTCCACCTTAAATTAAATGGGCACTGCCAGATATAAAAACTTTAGATATGTTGTAAAGCATGCAATACCAATAGGTTTTACAATTGCTTTCATAAAATAAAATAAAAATAAAAAATTCAGTATTTCATACTGAAAAAGTCAGTAAAAAAAATAAAAAAGCCTCCCTGCCTCCTGGGATACATACCAGCCTGGCTGTGTCTACTCGTCATCACCTACGTCATGGACCCACTTCATGATTGACAGGTCTGCAGATCTAAAGCTGCTGTGATCGCTCCCTCACTGTCTGTGTTTACTTCACAGTCTCCTCGTGTGAGGAGAAGGGGGGAGGGGCGGGAGTACACTGCTGCCTGTGAGCAGATGATGAAAGAAGCTGGTGACTGAAGATGGGGACTGAATGGAGGATTTTTCGTTTAAAAAGTAAGTGTCCCTGCATGTATATACAGTGATCCCTCAATATACAATAGTTTCAACATACAATGGTGTTTTCTGGACCATTGTAACTTGAAACCAGACTCACAATACAATACTACAGACAGTCCAGATCTGTACAACGTGTCAATGGCTAGAAGAACCAACCAATCAGAATGGGCATTCACTGGTAAAACCCTGTATTACTGAAGTGCATGCACTGACTGGTGTCTGGTAGCGCCCCCTACAGTACAGGGAGGTACTACATGTTCTGTACTACTTTTAACTTATGCCATGGTTAGCGGCTCCATTTTACTTTTTTAGGACAGGACTCTGAAGAAGCTTCTGTCCTCTACATAGGCCGGTGTTTCCCAACGAGGGTGCCTCCAGCTGTTGCAAAACTACAACTCCCAGCATGCCCGGACAGCCTTTGGCTGTCCGGGCATGCTGGGAGTTGTAGTTTTGCAACAGCTGGAGGCACCCTCGTTGGGAAACCCTGAAATAGACAGTGATTTACAGCTCCCAGCAGATCTTTCTTACTTTTCTATGTACGGATTTGCTTTATCTATATTAGTTATCTGATTATTTTTCTTTAATCCTGACTTTCTCCTATTTTTGGATGAAATTTTGGGGCTTCAGAACCAATTACCAGGTTTCCATAGAGTTCTGGTCTCAACATACAATGGTTTCAACCTACAATGGTCGTCCCGGAACCAATTAATATTGTAACTTGAGGGACCACTGTATGTGTGTGTGGATATATATGTGCATGTGTATGAATAAATTAAGTCAGTGTGTGTGTGTGTGTCTAAGACAGGGGGACTACAATCACATGCCTCCAGCTGTTGCAAAACTACAACTCCCAGCATGCCTGCACAGCCAAATTATGTGTGGGCATGCTGGGAGTTGTAGTTTTGTAACAGTAGGAGGAACACAGCCTGCAGCAACACTGCTGTAAATCTGAGTTTTACCAATCATGTGCCTCCAGCTGTAGCAAAACTACAACTCAAAGGATGTGTGGGCATGCTGGGAGCTGTAGTTTTGCAAAAGCTGTAAGCACACAGTGTGTGTGTGTGTGTGTGTGTGTGTGTGTGTGTGTGTGTGTGTGTGTGTGTATAGCATAAAACCAGAAAGGAAAGGGTTACAGAGTGACTGAGGAGAGTGAGGGAGGGGGAGTGGTTATCACCTGAGGAGAAGAAAGGGACCCGCCCCCCTGCTTCTGGTCCACAACATTAAGGCAATTTAGAAATAAAGCAAAAATTCTGAGAGGAATATAGGTCATAGACACATAAAAAATGATATGGATGAGATACTGAGCAACATATAACAGTTTAGTTTTTTCTGGGTGATCTGACAGGTACGCTTTAAAGCCCATAGACTTCTACAAGATTCCACACTCCCAATTCCACAAGCGGTAATTCAGAAGTGTGAATGAGAGTGAGGAATCCCATAGAAGTCTATGAGCTTTAAAGGGGTATTCCAGGCCAAAACTTTTTTTTATATATCAACTGGCTCCGGAAAGTTAAACAGATTTGTAAATTACTTCGATTAAAAAAATCTTAATCCTTCCAATAGTTATTAGCTTCTGAAGTGGAGTTGTTGTTTTCTGTCTAACTGCTCTCTGATGCCTCACATCCCGGGAGCTGTGCAGTTCCTATGGGGATATTTTCCCATCATGCACAGCTCCCGGGACGTGACATCATCAATGAGCAGTTAGACAGAAAATTCAGAAGCTAATAACTATTGGCAGGATTAAGATTTTTTAATAGAAGATATTTACAAATCTGTTTAACTTTCCGGAGCCAGTTGATATATATAAAAAAAAAAAAAGTTTTTGCATGAAATACCCCTTTAAAAGGAAAACTGTCACATGTTTGCTCCCGCACTAACCACACGTACTGATGGATAGTGCGGGAGACACTGATTCCCATGATCCCCACCTTGGCCGGATCCGTCCAGCCGTTCGCCCGCAATCTTAGTTTTATTATATCTGGAAATGTGGCTGTAACTGGCACGGGCGGGGTTTCTGTAGCTTAACTGGCACTGTCCACAGCGCCGCCCGCTTATAAATATTCATCCCCCCTCACCCCAGGTCTCCCTCTCTTCGCCGCACCTAACTGGTCTTCACTGCGCATGCGCCACTTCCTGACATGCGCAGTGAAGTCCCGTTCGGAGCAGCGGAGAGAGGGAGAGCTGGGGTGAGGGGGGATGAATATTCATAAGCGGGCATCGCTGCGGACGGGCGGCACTGACGTCGGTGCCAGTTAAGCTACAGAAACCCCGCCCATGCCAGTTACAGCCACATTTCCAGATATAATAAAACTAAGATTGCAGGTGAGCGGCTGGACGGATCCGGCCAAGGTAGGGATCATAGGAATCAGTACCTGTGGTTAGTGCGGGAGCAAACATGTGACAGTTTTCCTTTAATTTGAGGCGGAATTCCGCAAGTGGAAATTCTGCTGTGTGAATAGACCCTTATGGCACAGGCTCAGGTACCACCCCTACATCTTCTTGCAGAATTTTTGAGGGGATATTCACGGTCCTGCCTAAATTGTACGGTATGTGGCTGTCCTACTACTAACTATAAGATCATTAAAATGGGCACTGTCATTAAAATAATTTTTTTTGCCTATTATACAGCAGGTAAAATAAGATTTGTAATTTATGCTGGACTGGCAGGAGACCAAACTCAGGAAGTGCAGTCCGGCCATAGGCAGTGAATAGCACTTGCTCTCTGCTTTTGTATGTAACATGGAGAGACAGTGTTGTCTGGACCAGAAGGGAGACCCCTAGAGGCCAGATTTATACTTACATATACAATACAAAATACATTTTAGTTTTTTGGTTTTTATTTTTACAGGGAGTAAATTACAAGTCTTCTTTATTTCACCTGCTGTATCATATGCAAATAATTTAAAATGACCGTGCCCATTTAACTGAATTATCTAGATTAGTAACCAGCTAAAAAAGTGGAGTATCCAGAAACGGTAAGGTAACCGCGCCCGTGCCCTACTCACCCACTCCTGAGAGCGGTTATGATGCAGTCGGCACAGAAGCGGTGCAGACATTCCTTAGTCGTCATAGTGTTCTTCAGCATGTCCAGGCAGATGGGACACATGAGTTCGCTGTGGAGGCTTCTTGGGGACACCACAATCTCCAGGCCGTCTGTAATTGCTTCCTGTTAGAAGACATGAGACATGAGGTTAAAAAGGGAGCGTACGAAACCTAAAGGGGGTGCGGAGTCTAGAGGAGCGGAGTCATTACCTGTGGTGTCCTCTGCAGCTCATACAGGCTGAGCTCCCAGGTCTTGCTCAGTGGTTGAGCACCGTTGGTTTGAACAGCCTGAGACATGGTTACTGGGAATAAACAGACAGGAAAATCATGTTAGCGCAATTCATTTTTTTTAAATTAAATGTATGAATTTTTTATTTTATTTAAAAAAAAAATTATCTTTTTAAATTTTTTTTTTTTATTTTTTTTATACAGTAGAACCCTTTTGGCAGTAGATGGCACTGTATGTGTCTATGACGTCTAAATCAAGGCCACATACGTGATGTGAAGAGAGCCTGAGGCTATGGTCGTATGGCTTTTATTTATTTTTAATAATATAATAATTTTTTATTTTTTATTTTTTTTTAAGGCTGAAATTACAATGTAACTACATTGAAACCTCTCCAAAAGACCAACTAGACCAGATTTTCAGGTCCACATTATGCATTTTGTTTCTGGAATCAATATAGATCAGTGTTTCACCAACAAGGGTACCTCCAGTGGTTGCCAAACTACAACTCCCAGCATGCCCGGACAGCCTTTGGCTGTCCGGGCATGCTGGGAGTTGTAGTTTGGCAACCGCCGGAGGCACCCTGGTTGGGAAAAACCGATATAGACAATGGGGGGTGTTTTTAATTTTATGGTGAAATAAAATTTATAACATCAAAGTGAATAAAAATATAGTACGAAAACATGGATGGACCAATAGGTTCTGCATAATTTAGGAAGGCAAAATCCACCGTATTGCTAAAAGGAGATACCTTGTACAATCAGAGTCTATCAGGTGGTGTGTTGTTGGTAGAGATTAGAGATGAGCGAACTTAACGTAAATTCGATTCGTCACGAACTTCTCAGCTCGGCAGTTGATGACTTTTCCTGCATAAATTAGTTCAGCTTTCCGGTGGGCTGGAAAAGGTGGATACAGTCCTAGGAAAGAGTCTCCTAGGACTGTATCCACCTTTTCCAGCCCACCGGAGCACCGGAAAGCTGAACTAATTTATGCAGGAAAAGTCATCAACTGCCGAGCTGAGAAGTTCGTGACGAATCGAATTTACTGTAAGTTCGCTCATCTCTAGTAGAGATGTAAAAAAAAAAAAAAAGGACACATCGGTATCCCTGAAAGGAAAGTAAACATATACACTACACATCCCAACTACTCTAACCGATCTCCCAACGTGTTTCTATCACTGAGAAAACACGACTTCATCAGGGGAGATAAATAATGTGGAGTAGATATAATATTTCTAGTATAATATAGTATAGTATAATATTTGTGATATGATTAAGGAATTATTAAACAATAGCACCCGTCGACAAGTATACCAGGGGTCTGGTTGCATCCCCCCCCATACCCTCTATCAGTCTAGACGTCACCAGGTACAATTTGGGATCACTAGAAAATGTCAGATGCATGGGTTACATAAAGCAGATATCCATTGTGTTCCTAGAGATAAAAGAGAAAAATACCCTCAATTTACAATATAGTACGTGCACAGACCGGTATATTGATTGATTGATTCCTTTGCCGCCATGCGGCTACTCACTATCCTAGATGTCCTGTAGAGGCTCCTGTTATACTGCATTGGCAAAGAAAAGAAACAGAGACAATGCCCCCAGTTACCATTAGGACACACAGTTGTTAGGGGGGGATAAGTACCATATGTAGGCCGCAATCCAGATACTTACTGTCCCAGTCGTCCGGTTAATTCCCCGTGCTCCCCAGTGGCAGGGGGCCGATCAGTGTGCCGTCTGCCGCACACTTGTCAGGGAGTATTGGCCTCATATATATGAGCTCAGGGCCGGGTGGGCGTACCGCAGCCTACGTGACGTCACATTGCGGCCGGTGACTGGCTGAGCGGGCCGTCACTGAGAAACTAGTACGTTTCTAAAAGGTGGTGGCCAGAGCACTCAGCGGGCAGAGAAGGGCGCCTTTCCGGAGAACCCCGGAGTCCCAGTGGTCAGACGTCCCACGATCAGACACTTATTAAAACATATCCCCTATCAAGTGGACAGTGTCTGACAACTGGATAATACGTACGCACATTGGGGGAGATTTATCCAAACCTGTCCAGAGGAAAAGTTGCTGAGTTGCCCATAGCAACCAATCAGATCACTTTCATTTTTAACAAGGCCTCTGCAAAATGAAAGAAGCAATCAGATTGGTTGCTATGGGCAACTCAGCAACTTTTCCTCTGGACAGGTTTTGATAAATGTCCCCCATTTTGTACTAGACAGGTTAGTATTTGTAATTGTTTATTACATTTTTAGCTAATGTTTGGGCTGTAGCAAAAGCCAAAACCCCTCTGCGCAAAAATGTATTTAATCTGGAATTTACTTTGGGCTGTTAATGGCACACAATACATGCAAAAATATGGCTTTAAATAGAGCCATATTTCAGGCCATAAGTGGCAAAAAAAAAAAATGCTTAATTTTTACTGCCATAAAATGAACGTATCTGAATAAACATTCTCCCGATGGATTCCACGGAAGTCAATAGTAAAAATAAATAAATAATATGGCTGCAATTGAACAGCTCAAAAGACAGCCCAAATAGCTGTGTGGGAACATGGCCTAAAAGGTAACCTGTCGAGTGTGCTTATTCCCCAAAGGCTAGGTTCACACTACGGAATTTCCGCCTGCAATTCCGCTTTGAAATTCCGCTTGCTAAAATGTATAGTGTAGTGAATGGGTTTTCCGTTCACAAATTCACACTTTGGAATTTGTGAAGCGGAATTTGTGAACGGAAAATCCGCTTGAAATTTTCCACCTGAAGAACAGCGTTGCTCATTCTTCAGGCGGAAATACTCGTGGGACACATTGCAGTCTATTGGAGACTACAGTGTCCGCGCGGTCCTAGCGCCGACTGATTCAGTCAGCGCTGGCCGCACTCTGAATCTCCGGGCGGAAATTTTATGCCCGGAGATTCCGTAGTGTGAACCTAGCCTCAGGGTCTATTCACACGGCAGAATTTTCGTTTGCGGAATTCTGCCAAAAATGAAAGCCCATAGACTTCTATGGGAATCCGTACTCCCATTCAACACTGGGAATAGCAGTGCAGAATCCTATAGAAGTCTATGGGCTTTCATTTGAGGCGGAATTCCGCAAGCGAAAATTCTGCCGTGTGAATAGACCCTAAGCTTCTGGCTGATACTACGCAATCCAGAAATCCACCATCTTTGTCAGCGCACGCTGTAAACTACTACCTGTAGCCACGATGTCGAGTAGTCAGCAGTCCATCCTGTAAACATACCCTTCCCGGCTTGAGTAAAGGAGTATTCTGGTATAGAGCTATTTTTACCCATATACTCTATAGGTCGGTATTTCCCAACCAGCAAAACTACAACTATGTAACTCTATAAGACACTCAGACTTAGGAATCATTTTTCAAGTGCGATTCCCGTATAAGTTTTCATTATTGAAAACGTATGGAACCGTATTGAAAACCGTATACATAGACAAATAATTGGAAACCGTATGCACCCGGTTGCATACCGTTTGCTTGCAATACGGTTTTCTCCCGTACTCAAAACGGTAATTGACCACGGTTTTGTCTCCGGTTTAAAAACCGTACTGCAACCGCATACGTTTTTTTTTAATTTTAACATGGACGTCAATGGGAAACACACATGTGTACAGTTCCATACGGAAAACCGTATAAGTTTTTTACTTTGCACATGCACATTTGCATCCTAAAGTCCCCACCCAAGACCCCTTCCATTAAAAATTTACAACATTTTCAAAAATGTATGGTTTTTACTTTTTAAATAAAAAACGTACGGAACTGTATGCACTTTTAAAAACAGTACACTGCTTAAAAACGCATATGGTTTACTTTTTCCCCATACTGTTCCATCAGTTTTTTTGCTATACGGTTTTCTTTAGAAAAAACTGATTGAAAACAGTATGGCAAAAACGTGATGTGAACCCAGCCTTAGGCTAGGTTCACACCACGTTTTTCAAATATGGTTACCATATATGGTTTTCCGCTAAAAAACGTATGGCAAAAACAGTATGCAACCGTATGACTCCAAATTAAAACGTATACGGTTTTTCCCGTACGGTTCTATCAGTTTGCATCAGTTTTTGCCAACGGTTTTGCTATTTTGTTGGAATTAGTTTTCCAGCAAATTAATAAAGTTACTATTGTTCTATTGAAATTCCAATCTGCGCATGTGTCAACTCCAAAAACGGATTAGAAAAACCGCGTGCAACCGTATTCTGAAATTCTGTGTACGGTTCTCATAGACAACAATGTTAGAAGAACCGCATACGGTTCGCATACGGTTTTCCAACCGGAAACAAAAACAAGGTCGACAGCGTTTTTGCCTACGGTTGAAAAATCGGCAAAACCGTATCTGAGGCAAAACGGATGCAACCGTACACAACATTTGGAATACGGTTTACAATGCATTCTCTATGCATACGGTTTCGGACATGGTCGTATACGTTTTTTTTGCGGAAAACCGTATACGGTTACCGTATTTGAAAAACGTGATGTGAACCCAGCCTTACCTAGAGAGAGACTTCCGCTTCACACACACAACCTCATGTGTTCACAGGGCAGTGCACAGAGACCAGAACAGAGCCGCACAGTAAGGGGGAAACAGGGTGGCTGTTTGGCTTCACCCTGCTAAAGCCCCTTATGGAATAAAAATGGTGGCTGGAGTGTCTCTTTTAGGGAAATCTGTCATCCGTGTCACCTGCACTAACCTGTCAGGCACAGACAGGAAAGTGCAGGTGACACTGATGACAATACTTACCTGGTCCCATTCCGTGCACTTGTTCTCCCGCCGTATCTTCCGTTTCGGGGCAGACTTGGCGCATGGGCAGAGCCCATGCTCCAAGTCGACCCCAGAATGGAGGATACGGTGGAAGATTGCGGGAGAACCAAAGCACGGAACAAGACCAGGTAAGTATTGTTGTCATCAGTGTCACCTGCACTTTCCTGTCTGTACCAACAGGTTAGTGCAGGTGACACTGATGACGGATTTCCTTTAAATGTAAACACAAATATGGTGTTAACTTTTTAGCCCCGGAGGAAAAAAAATATATTTTATTTTTTTAAACAACAACTGCCAGAAAGTTAAACAGATTTGTTAATTACTTCTATTCAAAAAAATCTTAATCCTTTCAGCACTTATTAGCAGCTGTATGCTACAGGGAAAATTCTTTTCTTTTTTGTCTTGTCCACCGTGCTTTCTGTTGACACCTGATGCCCATATCAGGAACTGTCCAGAGCAGGAGAAAATCCCTATTGCAAACCTATGCTGCTCTGGACAGTTCCTGATACGGACAGAGGTGTCAGCAGAGAGCACGGTGGACAAGACAAAAAAAGAAATTCAAGAAGAATTGAATTTCCTCTGTAGTATTCAGCAGCTAATAAGTACTAAAAGGATTAAGATTTTTTAATAGAAGTAATTTACAAATCTGTTTAACTTTCCGGAGCCAGTTGATTTAAAAAAAAAAAATAAAAAAAAAACGTGGTCGACCACGTTTTTGCCTGCGGTCGGGAAACCGCATGCGGCCGAAAAAGCAGCCGGAGGCTGCGGTTCACTCCGGTCGGCTCATAGACATACATTAACTACGGTTCCCGAATACGGCTGAGTGCGGGCGCCGCGATTAAGCCCCGCCCACCCCTCCTCCCAGCTGTATACGGGAACCGTAATTACAAACTGTAGTGTGAACCCAGCCTTAGGCCCGGAGGTTCCGAGTGCAGCCAGGCCCAACTGAACCATGTGGACATTGCAGTCTCCAATAGACTGCAATGTGTTCCGCCAGTATTTCCGCCTGAAGAATGAGCAACGCCATTCTTCAGGCGGAAATTTTCAAGCGGATTTTCCGTTCACAAATTCCAGAGTGTGAATTTGTGAACTTAAACCCATTCACTATACTGTAAGTTACATTTTAGTAAGTGGAATTGCAGGCGGAAATTCCGTAGTGTGAACCCAGTCTTATTCAGGCAGAACAGAATTCAGCGTCAGAATTCAGCTAGGGAAAATCCTCAGTGTGAACAGGGCAGCAGGAAGTCCAGTCAAGTCAATGGGACTTTCTTTTAAAGGTGCGTTCCCACCTGGCGTATACGCAGCGTATTTGACGCTGCGCAAAATTTACGGCAGCAGCGGGAAATATGCTGCGTATTCCTTGCTCACTATACACACAGGACTTTTCGGCGGCAGTCCTATGCGTGCAGTGAGTTTTGGAGGCGGAGCCACGTTTCACAGTCACGCCGGCACACGGCCCCGCCTCTAAAAACTCACTACACGCATAGGGCTGCTGCCGGAAAGTCCTGTGTGTATAGTGAGCAAGGAATACGCAGCGTATTTCCCGCTGCTGCCATAAATTTTGCGCAGCATCAAATACGCTGCGTATACGCCCTGTGGGAACGCACCCTAAGGATGAATTGGAGCAGATTAAGCGAGCAGAATTACTTGAGTAAAATCCTCAGTGTGAACATACTCTAAGGCTCGATTTACATTCAGATTTTTACATCCGACTAGTTAACACGATTTTTTACCTAAAAATCGTCTACAATCGTATTTCTAGTCACATCCATTGACTTCTATATAATAAGGCTTCTTTCACACTCCTGTCATGCACTGTCCAAAAACGGCCATGAGGCTTTTCTTTTTTTGCCTTTAACGCCCATTATCAGGACGGTGCACAACAGGCAACAACGGGTGATGGATCCCATTCACTATAACGGGGACGGTCGGGCGCCGTTTTTTTAGCGAGAGAAAAAAAACGGAATATGCAGTAATTTTTCTTCTGCTATTCTCCCCTCATTTTTTAAAGGGGTATTCCAGGCAAAATAAAACTTTTTTTTTTATATATCAACTGGCTCCGGAAAGTTAAACAGATTTGTAAATTACTTCTTTTAAAAAAAAAAATCTTAATCCTTCCAATAGTTATTAGCTTCTGAAGTTGAGTTGTTGTTTTCTGTCTAACTGCTCAATGATGACTCACGTCCCGGGAGCTGTGCAGTTCCTATGGGGATATTCTCCCATCATGCACAGCTCCCGGGACGTGACATCATCATAGAGCAGTTAGACAGAAAACTTCAGAAGCTAATAACTATTGGAAGGATTAAGATTTTTTTAATAGAAGTAATTTACAAATCTGTTTAACTTTCTGGAGCCAGTTGATATATATATATATATATATATATATATATATATATATATATATATATATATATATAAAAAGTTTTTGCCTGGAATACCCCTTTAACATTGGGTCACAACATCAGTGTGAAAGAAGCCTAAGTGTTAACTACATGCATCAGTTTTCAGCCAATCGGGTTTCCATCAAATTTTTAGTTTGGCAAAAAATAAAAATAAAATTGTGGTTGACCACAATTTTGTGACATGATTCAAAGTTGAATTTAAAGAGGTATCCCTCCAAAGGATTGCAGGGGGCCCGGCCGCTGGGACCCCTCCCGGTCTCTGGTGCGTGCTGTGCCGTCTGTACATGATGACGGGCGACCACAGCCGTCACACCCCCTCCCATAGACATGAATGAAAGGGGCGTAACGTGACGATCACAGAAGCGCCATAAATGTTCACAACGCTGGGGTGCTGGCCTGGAGATTGTGTGGGGTGCCAGCGGCCCAACCCCTGCCAAACATCTTATCCCCTATACTTTGGTTAGAAGATAAGATGCCTAGGGGCAGAGTACCCCTTTAAGTCGTATGTGATTTTCCTAATATTAATGTCTATGTAAACTGTCCTTAAACATTACTGAACTATTTCTTGGTTTATACGCACACTTTTTTGTTTACACTTGCGGTAGCTTCGAAATAGTCTAAAAGGTTCACGAAACATCCACTGTTTTTATACGATTGTTACGTCCTCCTATTTTACTTTCTGCATCCAATTTGATCAGATTTTTCCCAATCTGATTTTACAATCCGATTGTTCGATGTAAAAAACATGATGTGAACCCAGCCTTAAAAAAAATAATCGTTAACCCCGATTTTCCAACCGACTAAAAAATTGGAAGAAAATTTTACCAAATTGGGTGCGCGAGTTTGACGCGACGATTTATAGGTCTATAATGGTGCAGTCAAGTTTTGATGTAAAAATCATGATGTCAACGCACCCTTAGCCTGCAATCACATCCAAAAAAAAAAATAATATGTTTTAATTTAAAAAACTATATCCATTTTAATGTTTCTCAAATGTTCTAGACTAGTGTTTTCCAACCAGGGTGCTTCCTGCTGTTTCAAAACTACAACTCCCAGCATGCTCAGACAGCCATGGGCATTGTAGTTTTGCAACAGCTGGAGGCACCCTGGTTGGGAAACACTGTTCTAGACTGTTTTGAAGCTACAGCACATGTGGTATTTAAAAAAAATAAAAGAAAGTGTACAATTACAGTGATCCCTCAACTTACAATGGCCTCAACATACAATAGTTTCAACATACAATGGTCTTTTCTGGACCATTGTAAATTGAAACCAGAGACTCAACATACAATGTACAGACAGTCCAGATCTGTGAAACGTGTCAATGGCCGGAAGAACTGACCAATCAGAATGGACATTCACTGGTAAATCCCCTGTATTACTGAAGTATATGCATTGACTGGTGTCTGGTAGCGCCCCCTACAGTACAGGGAGGTATTACATGTTCTGTACTACTATTTACCTGTATTACTGAAGTGCATGCACTGACTGGTGTCTGGTAGTGCCCCCTACAGTACAGGGAGGTATTACATGTTCTGTACTACTATTTACCTGTATTACTGAAGTGCGTGCACTGACTGGTGTCTGGTAGCGCCCCATACAGTACAGGGAGGTATTACGTGTTCTGTACACATTACCTGTACCAGGGTTAGCTGCTACTTTGGACACCAGGTGAGGGCGACTCCATGTTACTTTTTTTTTAGGACATTGCATGTACTGTACAGGACCCCGAAGAAGCTCCTGTCCTCTACTTAGACCAGTTTTTTTCCCCCAAGCAGGGAGCCCATACCTGTTGCAAAACTACAACTCCCAGCATGCCCGGACAGCCTTTGGCTGTCCAGGCATGCTGGGAGTTGTAGTTTTGCGACAGCTGGAGGCTCCCTGCTTGGGAGACACTGACATAGACAGTGATTTATATCTCCCAGCAGATCTTTATTACTTTTATATGTAAGAATTTGCTTTATCTGTTTAGTTATCTACTTATTTTTCTTTAATTCTCACTTTTTCCTATTTTTGGATGACATTTTGGTGCCTTTAGAACCAATTACCAGGTTTCCATAGAGTTCTGGTCTCAACATACAATGGTTTCAATATACAATGGTCGTCCCGGAACCAATTCATATTGTAACTTGAGGGACCACTGTATATGGCTCGAAACATTCCGTGATACAACACAACACAGTTAAACTATAACGTATTTAAAGAAAAAAAAAAAAAATCATACAATTTAAATTCATATTTAAAATTGGGATTAACCACCATTTTCCACCTGACAAAAAAATAAATTGGGTGAAAAAAAATAAATAAATAAAAAAGACCAAAACGTGTTGGATACAGTTTGTCAATAGACATCAGTGGACACGTCTAGATACGTAAAGATATAGGACAGATTTACTAAAATCGATCTTTGTTGCCCCTAGCAACCAGAGCTTTTAAGAATGGAATGTGAACGCAAGTCTGAGCGCTAATTGGTTGCTATGGGCAACAGAGACCATTTATCTAATTGAATGTCTCATTCAGCTGCTCAGTATAGCAACAATTGTATCAGAAACTGATTAAAAAGACCAACGGTCTGTTGCCCATAGCAACCAATCACAGCGCAGCTTTCATTTCCCAATCTGCTCTTCACAACCGAAATCTGCTCCGTGATTGGTTGCTACGGGCAACAGCGAGCGTTTGGCCCTTTAAACCGTTGTCAACGGCATTTCGCAAGGTAAAATACCTGCACGACAGGTCGCGACATCCTCCTGTAAGCCCCGCCCCCTGGTGACAAGATGATATATAGGTCGCAGCTGTCAGTGATGCTGCAGTAGATGTCAATTACGTGATGACACACTGTACCGAATCCCGAGCTGTAGATGCAGCCATTATCTACGTGTCCGTACAGGAGATCCATGGCCGATATCATTGTCCTGTAGTCACACCGCTCAGACAATGGCTTCCCCCTCCCCCCTCCGATCCCTACACTATGGCCGCAGCCCCGCGTCCTGTCATCTGGGGGCGCCACATACTCACCGGGGTGCGGGGTGTCCGGCCTGCGGTGCGGGGTGCGGGCTCCTGGGGCTCGGCTCCTCCAATATGGCGCGGGCCCAGCAGCATCCGCAACAGAGCTTGGGAAGATGCCGCACCGTGTGAGGGGAGGAGAGATGACGGAGGAGGGGAGGCCAAAACCCGGGGCGGAAAGGGACGGACGGGATGTGAGAGGAGGGACGGCACAAAGAGGAGGGGAGAGACCGAGGTGTCCCCGGGAGGTGAGTGATGGACCGGGGGGAGGAGATATAGACAGGTGGTATATATATATATATCGGGGTACAGGGAGAATATATATATATATATATATATATATATATATACAAGTGGTAATGGAAATATATATATATATATATCGGGGTACAGGGAGAATATATATATATATATCGGGGTACAGGGAGATATATAGATATATACAAGTGGATATGGAAATATATATATATCGGGGTACAGGGAGATATATAGATATATACAGGTGGATATGGAAATATATATATATCGGGGTACAGGGAGATATATAGATATATACAGGTGGATATGGAAATATATATATCGGGGTACAGGGAGAATATATATATATATATATCGGGGTACAGGGAGAATATATAGATATATACAGGTGGATATGGAAATATATATATATCGGGGTACAGGGAGATATATAGATATATACAGGTGGATATGGAAATATATATATATATCGGGGTACAGGGAGATATATAGATATATACAGGTGGATATGGAAATATATATATCGGGGTACAGGGAGAATATATATATATATATCGGGGTACAGGGAGATATATAGATATATACAGGTGGATATTGAAATATATATATATCGGGGTACAGGGAGAATATATATATATATCGGGGTACAGGGAGATATATAGATATATACAGGTGGATAAGGAAATATATATATATCAGGGTACAGGGAGATATATAGATATATACAGGTGGATATGGAAATATATATATATCGGGGTACAGGGAGAATATATATATATATATATCGGGGTACAGGGAGATATATAGATATATACAGGTGGATATTGAAATATATATATATCGGGGTACAGGGAGATATATAGATATATACAGGTGGATATGGAAATATATATATATATATATCTCGGGGGACAGGGAGATATATAGATATATACAGGTGGTAATGGAAATATATATATATCGGGGTACAGGGAGATATATAGATATATACAGGTGGATATGGAAATATATATATATTGGGGTACAGGGAGATATATAGATATATACAGGTGGATGTGGAAATATATATATCGGGGTACAGGGAGAATATATATATATATATCGGGGTACAGGGAGAATATATATATATCGGGGTACAGGGAGAATATATATATATCGGGGTACAGGGAGATATATAGATATATACAGGTGGATGTGGAAATATATATATATTGGGGTACAGGAGATATATATACACCAGGGAGACAGGAGAAAAATAATACAGTGGTCCCTGAACATACAATCGTAATCCGTTCCAAATGGACCATCGTTTGTTGAAACCATCGTATGTTGAAGGATCCGTGCAATGTAAAGTATAGGACAGTGGTCTACAACCTTGTAGATCACAGACTACAGAATAGCATGCAATGTCAGGCTGCTGCTTCCAAAGCCGGCAGGATATTGTCATGTATAAAAAGAGGCATGGACTCAAGGGACAGGGACATAATACTCCCCCTTTATAAAGCATTGGTACGGCCTCACCTGGAATATGCTGTTCAGTTTTGGGCACCAGTCCATAAAAGGGACACTGCGGAGTTGGAAAGGGTGCAGAGACGTGCGACTAAACTAATATGGGGCATGGAACATCTTAGCTATGAGGAGCGATTAAAGGAGTTACAATTGTTTAGTCTTGAGAAGAGACGTTTAAGGGGGGATATGATAAACGTATATAAGTATATTAATGGCCCATACAAAAAATATGGAGAAAAACTGTTCCAGGTTAAACCCCCCCAAAGGACGAGGGGGCACTCCCACCGTCTGGAGAAGAAAAAGTTTAAAGGTCTAAAGGGGCGACACGCCTTCTTTACCGTGAGGACTGTGAATTTATGGAACGGTCTACCTCAGGAACTGGTCACAGCAGGAACAATTAACAGCTTTAAAACAGGATTAGATACATTCATGGAACAAAATAACATTAATGCTTATGAAGAAATATAAAATCTCATCCCTTCCCCAATATCGCGCCACACCCCTACCCTTCAATTCCCTGGTTGAACTTGATGGACGTATGTCTTTTTTCGACCGTACTAACTATGTAACTATATAACCTGCGGACCTCCAGATGTTGCAAACCTACAACACCCAGAATGCCCGGACAGCCAACGGCTGTCCGGGCATGTTGGGAGTTGTAGTTTTGCAACATCTGGAGGTCCGCAGGTTGTAGACCACTGTTAGAGGAAGTTATACTCACGTGTCCCCGCCGCTCCGGACCGTCACCACTCGTCACCGCTGCCCTGGATGTCGCCTTCCATCGCTGTCGCCACGTCCCCGAGGTGTCCCCGACCCTCCGGCAAGGCCTCTGCTTCCCCGGCATCCTCGCTCTCCAAGGCCGCCATCACGTCGCTACGCACGCCGCTCCTATTGGATGACGTAACGACGTGCGCAGCAACGTGATGACGACGATGGAGAGTGCCGACGATGCAGGGGATCCCGAAGAGGACGCGCCGGAGCCCCGAGGACAGGTAAGTGATCATCAGCGGACCACACGGGGCACCGTAAACGGCTATCCAGTGGCAGCTGAAGCAGTCTGCGCTGATAGCCGTTTATGTGATGGCCCCCGACATACAAAAGTATCGTATGTTGATGCTGTCTTCAACATGCGATGGCCCTGAGAGGCCATCATATGTTGAAATGATCGTATGTCGGGGCCATCGTAGGTCGGATGGTCACTGTATATATATACAGTCATGGCCGTAGTTGTTGGCACCCCAGAAAGCATCTTCTAAAGATGAAGTACAAGAAAACAGTTTGCAGATGACAAAAATACTAAGTACATGGATTACTGGAACCATGTCCTGCTGTCCTATTAGACCTGCAGTCCGATGTTTTCAGCAGATGATGCCAAGTTCTGTAAAGGGGTTAACACAATAGAGGACAATGCACTGTATATAATAGATAACACAATAGAGGACAGTTCACTCTATGTAGTAGATAACAAAACAGAGGACAGTGCACTGTATATAGTAGATAACACTATAGAGGACAATGCACTGTATATAATAGAATAGATAACACAATAGAGGACAGTGCACTCTATATAGTAGATAACAAAACTGAGGACAGTGCACTGTATATAATAGATAACACAATAGAGGACAGTTCACTCTATGTAGTAGATAACAAAACAGAGGACAGTGCACTGTATATAGTAGATAACACTATAGAGGACAATGCACTGTATATAATAGAATAGATAACACAATAGAGGACAGTGCACTCTATATAGTAGATAACAAAACTGAGGACAGTGCACTGTATATAGTAGATAACACAATAGAGAACAATGCACTGTATATAGTAGATAACACAATAGAGGACAGTGCACTGTATATAGTAGATAACACAATAGAGGGCAGTGCATTGTATATAGTAGATAACACAATAGAGGGCAGTGCATTGTATATAGTAGATAACACAATAGAGGGCAGTGCATTGTATATAGTAGATAACACAATAGAGGACAGTGCACTATTACAAATGGATCTGGATAGGTTGGAGGTTTGGGCTGAGAAGTGGCAGATGAGGTTCAACACTGATAAATGTAAGGTAATGCACATGGGGAGGAAAAATCCAGTCAGGGAGTATGTATTAAATGGTAAAACACTGGGGACGACTGACATGGAAAAGGACTTAGGAGTTTTAGTTAACAGTAAATTTTTGAACCCTCTCCAGCTCCACTATACAGTTGCCAAAGCTTCCCACTCCTCTTCACATATTTCCCACATTCAGGCACCGACCAATCGGGATCGTCCCTCACGGTCTAAGCCGGTAGGTACACCTTAACTTCCTCACACATGGAGAAGAGAAATGTGAATAGGAACAAATGCTGGAGTGTTGAGAGCAGAGCACGGAGGTACAAGAACTAGACGAGAATGGAGGGAAAACATCAGAGGGCTTGGGTCAGTACTGCACAGCACCTCAGCAGTGAATCCACTGCCACTATCTTGGTCCTCCTGATATCGTTGTCACCATGTGTGTTATTCAACTTTCCCAAACTTCTGTGTGACAGAGAAGCTAATCTGCCATTTAGGAGTCTGGGAAAGCTAAATTGTACATTGTGACAGCTTTTCTAGAAACAGAACCCAAAAAAGGGGGACACTAATGACTCATTACAGTGATCCCTCAACTTACAATGGCCTCAACATACAATAGTTTCAACATGCAATGTTTTTTTCTGGACCATTGTAACTTGAAACCAGACTCAACATACAATGTACAGACAGTCCAGATCTGTGAAACCTGTCACAACTGGAGGAACTGACCAATCAGAATGGGCATTCACTGGTAAATCACCTCTATTACTGGAGTGCATGCACTGACTGGTGTCTGGTAGCGCCCCCTACAGTTCAGGGAGGAACTACAAGTTCTGTACTACTCCTTACCTGTGCCAGGGTTATCTGCTCCTTTGGACACCAAGTAAGGGCGGCTCCATTTAGGACACTGTGTGTACTGTATAGGACCCTGAAGAAGCTCCTGTTCTCTACATAAACCATTGTTTTCCAACCAGGGTGCCTCCAGCTGTTGCAAAACTACAACTCCCAGCATGCCCAGACAGCCAACGGCTGTCCGGGCATGCTGGGAGTTGTAGTTTTGCAACAGCTGGAGGCACCCTGGTTGAGAAACACTGACATAGACAGTGATTTACAGCTCCTAGCTCCTTTCTTACTTTTATATGTAAGGATTTGTTTTATCTATATTAGTTTTCTACTTATTTTTCTCTAATCCTCACTTTTTTCCTATTTTAGATGACATTTTGGGAGCTTCGGAACCAATTACCAGGTTTCCATAGAGTTATGGTCTCAACATACAATGGTTTCAACATACAATGGTCGTCCTGGAACCAATTAATATTGTAACTTGCGGGACCACTGTATATATATATATATATATATATATATATATATATATATTTATATATATATATATATATATATATATAGACAGGGTGGGCCATTTATATGGATATACCTTAATAAAATGGGAATGGTTGGTGATATTAACTTCCGGTTTGTGGCACATTAGTATATGTGAGGGGGGAAACTTTTCAAGATTGGTGGTGACCATGGCGGCCATTTTGAAGTCGGCCATTTTGAATCCAACTTTAGTTTTTTTCACTAGGAAGAGGGTCCCAAACTTATTGGGAATTTCACAAGAAAAACAATGATGTGTTTGGTTTTAACGTAACTTTATTCTTTCATGAGTTATTTACAAGTTTCTGACCACTTATAAAATGTGTTCAATGTGCTGCCCATTGTGTTGGATTGTCAATGCAACCCTCTTCTCTATATACTGCTATATACTACTATATACACCGCAGGAGAAATGCTAGCACAGGCTTCCAGTATCCGTATACACTGCTATATACTACTATATACACCGCAGGAGAAATGCTAGCACAGGCTTCCAGTATCCGTATACACTGCTATATACTACTATATACACCGCAGGAGAAATGCTAGCACAGGCTTCCAGTATCCGTATACACTGCTATATACTACTATATACACCGCAGGAGAAATGCTAGCACAGGCTTCCAGTATCCGTATACACTGCTATATACTACTATATACACCGCAGGAGAAATGCTAGCACAGGCTTCCAGTATCCGTATACACTGCTATATACTACTATATACACCGCAGGAGAAATGCTAGCACAGGCTTCCAGTATCCGTATACACTGCTATTTACTACTATATACACCGCAGGAGAAATGCTAGCACAGGCTTCCAGTATCCGTATACACTGCTATATATGACTATATACACCGCAGGAGAAATGCTAGCACAGGCTTCCAGTATCCGTATACACTGCTATATACTACTATATACACCGCAGGAGAAATGCTAGCACAGGCTTCCAGTATCCGTATACACTGCTATATACTACTATATACACCGCAGGAGAAATGCTAGCACAGGCTTCCAGTATCCGTATACACTGCTATATACTATTATATACACCGCAGGATAAATGCTGGCACAGGCTTCCAGTATCCGTATACACTGCTATATACTATTATATACACCGCAGGAGAAATGCTAGCACAGGCTTCCAGTATCCGTATACATTGCTATATACTACTATATACACTGCAGGAGAAATGCTAGCACAGGCTTCCAGTATCCGTATACACTGCTATATACTACTATATACACCGCAGGAGAAATGCTAGCACAGGCTTCCAGTATCCGTATACATTGCTATATACTACTATATACACTGCAGGAGAAATGCTAGCACAGGCTTCCAGTATCCGTATACACTGCTATATACTACTATATACACCGCAGGAGAAATGCTAGCACAGGCTTCCAGTATCCGTATACACTGCTATATACTACTATATACACCGCAGGAGAAATGCTAGCACAGGCTTCCAGTATCCGTATACACTGCTATATACTACTATATACACCGCAGGAGAAATGCTAGCACAGGCTTCCAGTATCCGTATACACTGCTATATTCTACTATATACACCGCAGGAGAAATGCTAGCACAGGCTTCCAGTATCCGTAGTTTCAGGTGCTGCACATCTCGTATCTTCACAGCATAGACAATTGCCTTCAGATGACCCCAAAGATAAAAGTCTAAGGGGGTCAGATCGGGAGACCTTGGCCCACGACGACCAATCCACTTTCCAGGAAACTGTTCATCTAGGAATGCTCGGACCTGACACCCATAATGTGGTGGTCACCATCTTGCAGGAAAAACTCAGGGAACGTGCAGCTTCAGTGCAAAAAGAGGGAAACACATCATCATGTAGCAATTTCACATATCCAGTGGCCTTGAGGTTTCCATTAATGAAGAATGGCTCCACTATCTTTGTACCCATATACCACACCATACCATCAATTTTTGTGTTCCAACAGTCTTGGAGGGATCTATCCAATGTGGGTTAGTGTCAGACCAATAGCGGTGGTTTTGTTTGTTAACTTCACCATTCATATAAAAGTTTCCTCATCACTGAACAAAATCTTCTGCGTAAACTGAGAATCCTGTTCCAATTTTGGTTTTGCCCATTCTGCAGCACCTGAAACTACGGATACTGGAAGCCTGTGCTAGCATTTCTCCTGCGGTGTATATAGTAGTATATAGCAGTGTATACGGATACTGGAAGCCTGTGCTAGCATTTCTCCTGTGGTGTATATAGTAGGATATAGCAGTATATAGAGAAGAGGGTTGCATTGACAATCCAACACAATGGGCAGCACATTGAACACATTTTATAAGTGGTCAGAAACTTGTAAATAACTCATAAAAGAATAAAGTTACGTTAAAACCAAGCACATCATTGTTTTTCTTGTGAAATTCCCAATAAGTTTGATGTGTCACATGACCCTCTTCCTATTGAAAAAACAAAAGTTGGATTCAAAATGGCGACTTCAAAATGGCCGCCATGATCACCACCCATCTTGAAAAGTTTCCCCCCTCACATATACTAATGTGCCACAAAGAGGAAGTTAATATCACCAACCATTCCCATTTTATTAAGGTGTATCCATAGAAATGGCCCACCCTGTTAAAAAAAAAATATATATATATTTAGCTTTCTGGCTACTAACTTTTTTGCTAACTCCTTGATTCATTACTAATTTGCAAGCCCTAATGTACACAGTGACTTCACCAGCAGAATAGTGAGTACAGCTCTGGAGTATAATACAGGATATAACTCCGGATCAGTACAGGATAAGTAATGTATGTACACAGTGACCCCACCAGCAGAATAGTGAGCGTAGCTCTAGAGTATACCAGATGTTGCTCCTGAGTTACATCATATATTTAATATAGGATGTAGCTCAGGAGAAGATCTGGCATACTCCAGAGCTGTGCTCACTCTTCTGCTGGTGGGGTCACTATGTACAATTTCATTATTTATCCTGTACAGTGGATTAGATTGTGATATTTGTACACGGTGACTCCACACCAGCAGAGTAGTGACTGCAGCCCTGGACGTTTAATACAGGATAATCTCTCTGCGGGCTCCTTCCCAGGCTCTTTTCTTTGTATGACAACTATTTAAAGTCCACTTCGGACAAAGTTTGAAACAGGGGCAGCGTGAGTTTATTCAATACTAGTGTCAAGATCCAGACTGGGAATGGAGGGCGAACTACTGGCCTTTAATTCTTAAGGGCCTTAAAGGGGAAATAAATGTTCCAAACACTGTTTTCGCGCTGCGGGGGGCGGCCACGACCCTCATGACATCACAGCCATTGCATTGAGGGGACATTGCCGTGTCGTCACAAGGGGCGTGGCCGACATTTAGTGCCGAACACTGGACAGTGGAGTACCCCTTTAAAGAACCTAGTAATTAAAGGGTTAGCAGAATACTTTTTTATATGTCAGAACATTTATTGCCATGATAAAATTGTTTGCATTTAGTCATTTTTTGGTAACCTGAAGAAACTGCAGGATGGAAATGACTGATATCTACAGTTTAGATTGTTGTAGCCTGGAGGAATTTGTTTTCCATAACCCTGTGTAGACACAATTATCAGATTCTTTTTTTTTTTTGGAGATAGAAGGGTAGAAACAACCCCAGCTGGTTTAGTCTCTCCTCTCAGATCCTAAGCTGTCAGATGTAGTTTGTTGATCTGAGGATGGAATGTACCTGGAGTAGAAGATCTGGCTACAGTAGCAATTTCCAGAACGTGCCACGTGGGAGATGATAAATTGCTGGAAACCAGGCCCTGCTCGTCCAATATGGGGCTACCACGATTGATCTCAGGGCTTCTGCCAGAACTTTGAAGTGAGCTCTCAGAATGGAACAGGTAGAAAAACATACAATGAACTTCTTCCAGGTGAACGCACTCAGAACTTTGAGTTTGTCTGACCTTTTTAGAGAGCAGAACTTCTAAAAATTTCTGTTTTCTCTCATCGACATGAGGTCCCAAGATGGGCAACCCCACTTATCTATGAGAAGCTGAAAATACCCAAGATTAAGAGAACACTCCCCTGGTAGAACCCTCTTCCAGCTTAAAAGATCGGCTTTAACAAGGGCTCGAACGGGTACAGGGCTAAAAGGATGGCCTTCAACTCTTGGAAGATTGAAGATCTGCTGGATATGGCTGTAGGACATTGTCCTTTAACCAATGAATGCCTAGATGAGCACCCCAACTTGTTAGAGATGCATTCGTGGTCATCACAATTTGTTCTTTGAAATGAAATTCTTTCCCCTTCATAAGGTTTGTGTTGATCCTCCACCAGTGTAGGCTCTTGTGGGTTACAAGAGATATCTTTATTGTTGAAGCAATAGAACAGGGATTCTTGTACCAGCAGCATAGAATCTCTCCCTGTTACTCTCTCATAGGGCTTTTCTCCATCCCTGTGGTGCGCACTTTACTTCAGTCAAATTCAACTCATTCACTGCATGAGTCTATGGAGTAAATGAGTTAGACAGGGTGACCAGCCGGGGAGTGCAGAGTGCTGCCAGATACTTCACTGGGTTATAACTTGTGATGTCAACTTTTGATATGTCTTGACATGTCAAAAGTTTCTTCAAATGACAGTAACAGTTAGAGGGGTACTCCACTGCCCCATTGTTCCGAACATTTTGTTCCAAACACTTGGAGCGGGCGGCGGGAGTCGTGACGTCATGACTACGCCCCTCGTCATCACACCACGCCCCCTCTAATGCAAGTCTTTGGGAGGGGGCGTGGTCGTGGTGGGATGTCAAGAGGGGCGTGGTCATGACGTCACAACCCCCACCATCGGCACCCAGCGTTGTAAACAAATGCTGGGTGCTGCACAGAGATTGCAGGGGGATTGGATAGGGGATAAGATGTCTATGGGCAGAGTACCCCTTTAAAGACTATAGCTTTTACTTTTTTTTTATCATCTAAGTCTTTATTTAAAGCTTTTGTAGTTTTTACAGCAAAAATAAACATCCTCAACACCGTCCCTCCCTCCCAAAAACATGTGTATAGCTAAAAAAACAAAATCAAGTGTAAAATAAAGACATATTGACAAAAAAGTGGTTTGTTGTGTTAATTTTCACCATCGGACCACACTGTATACTAGTAACAGTTACAGATGTATACACTGCCAATGTATAGCATTGGGGTATGTGGGGAACCTTTACATTGAGGTTCTAGAATGGATTAGACTTTGATCCAACCCAGAACTGAAAAACTAGAGCCCCTATTACACTACGGAGAATCCCACCTGCACCTGATGGCCATTGATTTTAATCGGTTTCTGGTGCTCTGTTTACACATAGGAATTTCCACGATGGAACTCCTGACAAGTATTTGGATTCAGGCAGAAGATTTAACATGTTTAAGGAGTAGTTTAGAAAAATGTATCCCCCCTGCAAAGGATATCATGGGGGTCGCACGCTGGGCCCCCCCCCCCCCCCACGATCTCCTGCCCAATTCTCCCCATACACGGACCTGTGTCGACCACTGCACGAAGAAGTTGACTCACCTTCTCCATGACACACCTTCTCCATGACGCACCTTCTCCATGACGCACCTTCTCCATGACGCACCTTCTCCATGACACACCTTCTCCATGACGCACCTTCTCCATGACGCACCTTCTCCATGACGCACCTTCTCCATGACGCACCTTCTCCATGACGCACCTTCTCCATGACGCACCTTCTCCATGACGCACCTTCTCCATGACGCACCTTCTCCATGACGCACCTTCTCCATGACGCACCTTCTCCATGACGCACCTTCTCCATGACGCACCTTCTCCATGACGCACCTTCTCCATGACGCACCTTCTCCATGACGCACCTTCTCCATGACGCACCTTCTCCATGACGCACCTTCTCCATGACGCACCTTCTCCATGACGCACCTTCTCCATGACGCACCTTCTCCATGACGCACCTTCTCCATGACGCACCTTCTCCATGACGCACCTTCTCCATGACGCACCTTCTCCATGACGCACCTTCTCCATGACACACCTTCTCCATGACGCACCTTCTCCATGACACACCTTCTCCATGACACACCTTCTCCATGACACACCTTCTCCATGCATCTATGGAAGAGCTGGAAAGCTGAATTGCTGTGCAGGAGATTACAGGGAGGCCCAGTGGTCGGACACCACACGATTATACACTTATCTCCTACGCTTTGCATAGGGGATAATTCTTTCTAAACCGGAGTACCCTTTAAAATATTCCACCGAAATCCATCAGAAAAGTATGTATGTCAATGAAACAGCGTTTAAAATGAAATGACCGCAGACATAAGCACCAATACCAGATGAGGTCTGCTCCATGCAAAAGATCTGAACAGAGAAACTCTGCTCATAAATTCTGGTCAAGCATCTTCCCGCACATTACGGTACTCGGAAATGTGTTGTCGTCAATGGAGACAGTATATGTCCAAGCAGTCCTAGTGGTTCCTGAATGTACAGAACGTTGATCAGTTTATAGAGATTTGCTGTTAAGTCTTTTTTCTTTTGGTGAATTTAAAGTTCCCTTTTAAATCCAACTTGACTGAATACTTCAAAACGTGAAAAGGAGCTCAAACGTACTGAAAAGTCAAAGATTGGAAACAACTCAGATCTTGCTTGTTTTTAGTGAGAGAACTGCAGTCAGTACAACCCATAATTATCAAGATGGGGGGCTTTGTTGTTACTAAGGAAACAGTGACATGATCTCCATGGTTTCCATAGGAATGTGACAGCCATATTTCTTAGAGAGTTGCATATAGGCTTCCTAATAAAAAATAGCCAGCAGGGCATTGTTACCTGCACCCAAAGGTGAGATTCACATTTTAAGCAGGATTCCTACTAGGCAAGCTGGGTGCCTGGGGTGTAGTGTGCTACAGAAATGTTTTCATACCCCAATAGTCTACAATTACAATATTCCAAATGTACTTCCTAATAAAGGGGTTATCCAGTGGGAAGGGGGGTTGTGAACTATGCCCATTCTGCAGTAAGCATAGTTCACAACCCCCTTCCTGGCGAATTACCCCTGTAATTTGGAATTCTTTCTGTCGTTTCATAAGCATTGACATTATGCTGCTTGTTAATGGCATCAATTTAGTAGAAATTGGCATGCAGGGGATTTAAAGGCTATAGACACCTTTGCACTTTTTATTGTTTTATTGTTATTGTGCAAAATAAAACATTTCTACATATACTTCCTTAAAGGGAATCTGTCATCTTTATATGCTGGTAAGAGCTGTAGACACTATTGGATAGCTGTTAGGGTATACAGACAAATTGTACTTTTCCTGGAGCTGATGGTGGTTGCCAAACTTATCAAATGTTTTTTTAATTTTTATTTCTCAGCTAAGTGTCGAGGAGGTGGTGCTAAGCTGCTCAAGTGCCTGGTATGCCTACTCATTCTCCCTCACCTCTCAGACCCTCCTTCAGTTACATACAGGGCTCTCTACATCAGACAAGGAAGGGATCGGAGGTATGTGCAAACCAGGGGGTGTGTAAGGCTGTGACACTTGAGCAGCTCAGCTCCACCTCATTGAAACTTAGCTGAGAAATAAAAAGGTAATTTTATAAATTTAGTGACCGCCATCAGCTCCAGGAAAGGGACACTTTCTTATCATACCCCAGCAGCTATTCAACCGTGTCTAAATCTCAGACTGCAGCCGGGACACAGACAAGCTCAGCACTGCTCCCTGCCGGTAAATCAGACCGGCAGGAGCCAGCACTGTGCTCATAGCACAACAGGGCATACTCCTGACTGCATGCCCTCATTGATTTTACTATCTGAGCTCCAATCTTTCTTCTCTCTGCACATTTGTAAACAGAGAGGAGAAGATTCAGAGCTGCCTGCTACTGTGTTCACAGCCTCTATGCTGGGCCACGCCCCTTTCCTCTCTCACACTATGATGGCTGAATGAGCAGCCAAGAAGGCAATAAATCAGGTAGAATGAGGGGGTTTTGAATGAAAAGAAACACAGGGAGTGTCAGTGAGAGTCAGGGACAGATTGGGGGGGGGGGGGGGGAATAAAGAGAGTTTAGATCCTGATAGGTACTCTTTAAACCTCATAGGCTAATATTGCTGTCCATATGCAAGAAACCTTGCGAATGTAATTAAGCTGTTATATCCTTTATTTACAGCATGCCGTCGTGCATTGTGAATGGATGTAACAGTTCCTGGAAGATTAAAGATCCGGATTTAGTTCTTCATTCTTTTCCAAGGGATATAAATATAATAAAAAGATGGCTGCTGGAGACACCTCAGGACTTTGGGGACTTCGAAGCTATGTGTCAAAAGATTTTCCTTAGTGCAAAGGGAGCTTTTCGTATCTGCTCCAAACACTTCAGTTTTGACTGTTACGAAGTCAGAGGAACAACTCGATGCCTAAAAAAAGATGCCCTGCCGACCATATTTCCATCAGCATCCTCTATCAAAACCTCCAAATCCAAAAGTGTCAAGAAAGACGAGAAACCGATATGCAGCTTTGCAGGCATCGAACGCTTTGATCATTTGTATGCTCGCTCGCCGCTACTTTCGTGTCCTACAATATCTGTGTCCATCGCTTCTTCCGATGTGATCGATGTTGATTCTGAACAAAGCTTATCGGAAGAAACTGCTGTGACGGTTATAGAATTACCGATACATCAACCTAACAGAGATCACCGCAGAGGATTCATGAGAAGGGGTGTCCGCACCAGCCATACGCGGTCCATTGGTACTATGACTGATTATTTTCCAGGCCAGGTTCATAAATCCACACAAACTGATCCTGTGTTCGGCACTAAAAACAAGAAAGTAATGGCCAATATTTCCAAGTCGAATAAAACACTCGGCATACAGTGCCATGTTGTAGAAGAAGCCATAGGCGGTACACTCATAAGCAGTAGGACTTCTGAAAATAACCTTAACCAAGAGTCACCAAATGTTTACCCATCAAAGTCCCCTCAGGTCTGGATTGCACCCATTCCTTCAAAATCCAGGAGGGTTATTTGCAGGCAACTGGAAAGACAACACCCAATATTTTATATGATTTAGGTCAGTGTGAACAGTTCAAGGACCAAAACTATTTTGATCCTGCATTTGGAAATCTGATTACAGAAAGCTGTATCTTAAAGGGGAACTCCAGTGAAAAAGTTTTTTTCATATCAACTGGCTCCAGAAAGTGAAACAGATTTGTAAATTACTTATATTAAATTTTTTTAATCCTACCAGTAACTAATTAGCTGCTGAAGTTGAGTTGTTCTTTTCTAGCCGACAAAAGTGCTCTCTGCTAACACCTCTGTCTGTCTCAGGAACTGTCAGAGCAGGAGAGGTTTGCTATGGGGTTTTGCTCCTGCTTTGGACAGTTCCTGAGACAGACAGAGGTGTCAGCAGAGAGCACTGTGGTCAGACAGAAAAGAACAACTCAACTTCCGCAGCTGATAAGTACTGGTAGGATTAAGATTTTTAAATAGAAGTAATTTACAAATCTGTCTAACTTTTTGGAGCCAGTTGATATGAAAAAAAAATTCACAGGAATACCTCTTTAAAGATGGCAAAAATTAGAAAATTCTTATTAGTATCCTTGTTTAAAAAAATGTGAGCTGCAAATATAAAGTAAAATCTGCTATGTTATCCTTCTGCGAAGCTTCAAGAATTCTGTGGAAATCTTGATTTTGTTAAAAACCTCTATAGTTGGCATGATCGTCCAACCATCTTATGTTTATGAAAATTCCTGACGCTCCCAAACACATGATTTTGGGGGAAAGTGATCGGGGCTGTTAAAGGGGTACTCCCACCCTAGACATCTTATCCCCTATCCAAAGGATAGGGGATAAGATGTCTGATCGCGGGGGTCCCGCCGCTGGGGACCCCCGCATTATTGCATGCGGCACCCACCTGTGTTCTCACCGGAACCGCTGGAGGGTCTGAGTCGCGACTCCGGGAACGGAAGTCCGTGACATCAGGACTCCGCCCCCCGTGTGACGTCACGCCCGTCCCCTCAATGGAAGTCTATGGGAGGGGGCGTCACGCCCCCTCCCATAGACTTGCATTGAGGGGACGGGCGTGACCCCCGCGATCAGACATCTTATCCCCTATCCTTTGGATAGGGGATAAGATGTCTAGGGTGGGAGTACCCCTTTAAATTTCAAACCCAATCATTTTGCTTTCCCTGCAGATAAGCTGCCATCTGAGGCATAACATGGATGTGTATGGGGGGGGTCTGGAGGAACGCTCTAAGCCGATAGCTATTGAAGATGAATGGGTACCTTTTGTAGCCCAGGATTGGACTAATCTGCACACTAGCTGACATTTGTGTCCTCCTTTTGTGCCTTGTGGTCTTTACATTTTATGTACCGTGTACATGTGTTGGACGGTGTTATTAGTTTTTGGCTTGTGCTATGGCTGACTTTGGAGTGAAGTATTGGCCTGTAACTAGGTAGAAGTTCCAAATCAACCTTAATTTTCCATTTTAGCATCTAATCACAGTACTCAGCCTAGAGCTGTATATAGTACCATGGCTTAAAGGGGTTATCCAGGAATTGGAAAACATAGCTCATTTCTTTTAAAAACAGTTCCCTGTCTGTCCCCAGGTTGGGTGTGGTATTACAACTTGGCTCCATTCACTACAATAAAACTGAGCTGCAGAACCACACCCAACCTGGAGACAAATGGGGAGTGTTTTTGTGAAAGAAATTAGCTCTGTTTTTCTATTTCTGGATAACTCCTTTAACACAATCATTTTTAAAGACAAAATATACAGGTGTTAGTCGCCATTGACATTATGCTATACTTGATGTACTTGATACTAACTTGATGCAATTATTGTTGCAGGTCATTCCTCTTGAAAGGGTTCACGCACCTTTGCAATAGTTTTGTTCTTTGCATGAAAAAACAACTTTACTCACCCCTAAACTTCCTCAGTGTCCATTGCCGTAGTGCTGTGTTTACATTGTGTACATAGTGCAGTTTTTCCCAACCAAGGTGCCTCCGGCTGTTACGAAACTACAACTCCCAGCAGGCCCAGACAGGTTGTCCGGGCATCCTGGGAGTTGTAGTTTTGCAACAGCTGGAGGCACCCTGGTTGGGTAACACTGACATAGTGCATGTGATGTGCTGTACAAGTAGGATGAGACAGCTGAAAACAGTAAATGGCTGCAGCATCTCATGCTTAAAGGGCCATTACGCCCTCTCCCATAGACCTGCGTTCAGGGGGTGTGGCTGTGACATCACGAGCCTCCGCCCGGCATCGCCAGTCATCCGGCATAGAGCGAAAGTCACTCTGTGCACCGGATGTCTGGGGTGCCGCAGCCGAGATAGGAGGGGGTCCCCTTTGGATAGGGTATAAGATGTCTAGGGGCGGAGTACCCCATTAATGTACAGGGTGGGCCATTTATATGGATACACCTTAATAAAATGGGAATGGTTGGTGATATTAACTTCCTGTTTGTGGCACATTAGTATATGTGAGGGGGGAAACTTTTCAAGATGGATGGTGACCATGGCGGCCATTTTGAAGTCGGCCATTTTGAATCCAACTTTTGTTTTTTCAATAGGATAGCAACACCGCAGGAGAAATGCTAGCACAGGCTTCCAGTATCCGTAGTTTCAGTGTGTGAAGAGTGGGAGAAGAGGGTTGCATTGACAATCCAACACAATGGGCAGCACATTGAACACATTTTATAAGTGGTCAGAAACTTGTAAATAACGAATGAAAGAATAAAGTTACGTTAAAACCAAGCACATCATTGTCTTTATTGTGAAATTCCCAATAAGTTTGATGTGTCACATGACCCTCTTCCTATTGAAAAAACAAAAGTTGGATTCAAAATGTCCGACTTCAAAATGGCCGCCATGGTCACCACCCATGTTGAAAAGTTTCCCCCCTCACATATACTAATGTGCCACAAACAGGAAGTTAATATCACCAACCATTCCCATTTTATTAAGGTGTATCCATATAAATGGCCCACCCTGTATACATGGTCACAGCAGCACTTCCAGTTGAAAACTCTGGGATGGCAGCGAAATTAGTGGAGGGTAAAGGGGTGTTTATGCTGGTTCCAGCCATGTAAGGAATTTATTTTAACTACTATAAAAAAAAATGTTTACAAAAAAAACCTTATAAAGTAATGGCATGGAGCTAGGACATGCAACGACTTCATAAATTTTGGGGTCCCACTTTTGGGAACCCCATTCATCATGGGGCCCTGCTGCAGTTCCCTACACAGCCAATGACTAGGACATGACTGTTCAGGGGGAAACAGTGAAGGTGAAGCAGTGACATGCTATCACTTTATAAGATGGGAGAAACCTATTGGAGACAGGAAACACAGGGGGCATTTTTGTTTTGGCAAGCATGCCTCACCACATGGCATTTTTTTGGCTTTTTAAGGCTCATTGGCAAAACCGTCAGGCTCTGGGTATGGCCTTTTTTCAAGACATTATGCCGTTTTTACTTCTATAGATTTCTAACTGAAATCATTAAGTCCCATGATGAAAGAATAACATGTCTTGTAAAAAGAAAAAACAGGGTCTAAGACGGCAAGAAAAAAACGCCTATACAATTTTTTTGTGGTGTTTTCTTTCTGGCCAAAAGGGGCCTGTTGGTAGCCTTAAAGGGGTTCTTCGGTGGGAAAAAAACATTGTCAAATCAACTGGTGCCAGAAAGTTAAACAGATTTGTAAATTACTTCTATATAAAAATCTTAATCCTTCCAGTACTTATCAGCTGCTGTATGCTCCACAGGAAGTTGTGTAGTTATTTCCAATCTGACCACAGTGCTCTCTGCTGACACCTCTGTCCGTGTCAGGAACTGTCCAGAGCAGGAGAGGTTTGCTATGGGGATTTGCTCCTACTCTGGACAGTTCCTGACACGGACAGAGGTGTCAGCAGAGAGCACTGTGGGCAGACAGGAAAGAACTACACAACTTCCTGTGGAGCATACAGCAGCTGATAAGTACTGGAAGGATTAAGATTTTTATACAGAAGTAAATTACAAACCTGTATAACGTTCTGGCACCAGTTCAGTGAAAAAAAAAATTATTTCCACTGGAGTGCCACTTTTTTAGGAGAAAAAAAATCTGGCAACTTTGTTTAGCCCAGCACAGGAACTGCATACACCTTATTATTTATCTCAGTTGTATTGGCGCAGATAAAAACATTTGCGGCTATGTTATTCTCCTCCATTCTCATAGCTTCTACCCCTTCTGGCCACACCAGCTGCCAATTGAGAGAGAGGGTCACACAGCTAAGGCCCAGACACTGTTCATGTATAACCATTGGAATGGTGGCTGTGTAGTTCCATTTGGCCAGTAGGATAAGAGGAATGTACTGCTTAGAGAACAACACACAATATTTTAAAGGGGTACTCTGCCCCTAGACATCTTATCCCCTATCCAAAGGATAGGGGATAAAATGTCTGATCGCGGGAGTCCCGCAGCTGGGACCCCCGCGATGGTTGTGCAGCACCCGGCGTTCATTTACAATACTGGGTGCAGGTGGCGGGGGTCGTAATGTCACGGTCACACCCCTTGTGACGTCACACCATGCCCCCTGAATGCAAGTCTATGGGAGGGGGCGTGACTCCCATAGACTTGCATTGAGGGGGAGTGGTGTGATGAAACAAGGGGCTTGGCCGAGACGTCACAACCCCTGCCGCCCCCTCCAAGTGTTTGCAACAAAATGTTCTGAATGCTGGGTCAGCGGAGTACCCCCTTAAGGCCTTCCAAACTTTAGCCTTGTAGACTGTTAAGCAGGTAGCACCCATTACACCATTGTAAATAGGGCATCTCATTGATGCCCAGTCACAGACCCTCTTTAATAGGCATTATGTATTGTTGGAAAACCAACTCATTGTACTGTAAATTTGGAAAAACTTTGTTTCAAACTGTGAAAAATCATTGTACTGTACAGTCCAAAAAATGATGTAGTGACTCTTAAATTTACTATTGTAAATAATGCAATTATTGTAATACTGATAGTGGGGAAGCATTTTTAGGATTTTGTTACAGTAGCTTAATCTAACGTAATAAAATATTATTTTATTTGTGCTTCACAACTAAATCCATTGTTGTTAGCGCTGTTATTCTTTACAACCAAAAATGTGGAAACTGTAACAAAGTAACAAGGTGGAAAAAAGAATATTACATTTTTGTCTGTTTCCAGTAATCCAGAACTTTGCCAAAGAAGCGGAAAGGCCTACATTTTAGATGCAAATCAGAATATTGAGAAAAAGCCAGAGGTTATTATGTTCCTCCAGATTAGCCATGGTCCATCTGGCCAGTTTAATAAGAGGGGAGCCCTAACCTTTCCTGTTTTCGTCGCTGCTCTACAATCTTACAAATGATTCGTATCTAGTTTCGGGGTGACCGACATCCATGAGCCTTGTACTTATGTGCTTTAATTGAATCCATTGGGATTAGAATAAAACTACATGCAAGACAACCCCTTAACACGTAAATTGACCACTTCTTTTGCTTGGGTGCCACATGCTTGTCAGATATGGTCAGGCCAGAAGCTGTTGGCCTAGTCCACGGCTGTGAGGTCCCTACATACCACTCATCGGGTGAACTCATTCCTCTCCCACCTTCACTCAACTCTCAGCTGACTACACACTGGCTGGCTAGCATTAAAGGGGTACTCCGGTGTTTTACAACTTATTCCCGACTCACAGGATAGGGGATAAGTGTCTGATTGCTGGGTGTCCAACCACTGTGATCTTGAGACTGCATGGAGCGCCCCTTCCATTCATCTCTATAAGAGCACCAAAAATACACGAGCACTTAAAGCATCCCTCTGAACAACAAAAAAAATCCCATGGATGTTACAATGCAATTAGCATCCTGTTCATGTCATTTTTTATCAGTTTTCAGTCAAGTTGAGGCCAAATATCTGCTCCAAAGCCTGTTCATTTCCCCTACATTCCTCTCCCTAGCAGGGGGCGTGTCCCAAGCAAACGTACTTTGTTAATCGGTCACGTGGCACAGAGCTAGAAGCAAAACTTTTGGCATCTCTCTACAAAATTCAAATTTTTTTAAAAATGATAGTGCCCATTTAAAGGGGTTATCCAGCTAAAAAAAAAAACATATCCCCTATGTTCAGAACAGAGGTCGACTCTCCCTGCTAAACATTCTGGTCCCCACCTTCCGAGATGTACTCATCTCAGCCAGTCACCCGACTGCAATGGTGTCCCACCTCAATTGGTGTGATTGGCTGAGCCAGCCGTCACTGCTAATATAAGTACATCTCAGGAGATGGGGGCTGAAGGGGGGTGGAGAGTCAGGCCCTTTCCTGTGGATAGAGGTTATGTTTTACTAGTTGGATAACCCCTTTCAGCATTAAAAGGGGTTATCCAAGAATAGAAATACATACTACTTACTTCCTGAAACACTGCCACTCTTGTCCACATGTTGTGGGCGGTATTGCAGCCCAGTTACATTGATGCCAATTAAGCCATGTTGTTATATTACACACACCACCGGAGGAGAAATGTTGCTGTTTTGGAAGAAAGCAGTTAGGATTTTACAATCTTGGATAACCCCTTTATGTTCCTTCCTTCAAGGTTTCTTCAGTTTGAGAGTTAGGTAAGTCTTTCACAGACATAACTTTTGCCTGGATGGCAGTAAATAAAAAAAAATTCTGCAAAGAAAAAAAACGTATAAAACAATTTCACACAGGTTTTTTTCTGGCATTTTTTTGAAAATGTGAAGTGCATTATAAAGTATTGGGAAATATAAGGAAAGGACTTATACTTCTTCCTCCTGGATTCACTTATGGCTTTGACTCAAAAACTGCAGTGTGGAAACCTAGCCTAAATACATTAAGGGTACGTTCACATGAGCGGATTTACAGCGTATTTTACGCTGTGGATCCGCTTGGTGAAGGCCCGCTCTATGCTGTCTTTACATGTGCCTGCTGGTAGCGGCAATACGCCGCGACGAGCAGACACACTGCAGTATACTCGCACATCGCAGCCGCTCTCCCTGCTCTGAGCTAGGCAGAGAGCTCCCGCAATGTGCGAGTATCTGCTCATAGCGGCGTATTGCCGCTACGAGCAGGCACATGTAAAGACAGCATAGAGCGGGCCTTCACCAGCGGATCCGCAGCTAAATCCGCTGCGAAAATCCATTCGCGTGAACGTACCCTTAAGAGGTATTCCAGTTTTTTTTTATTTGACTATGCTACAGGGGCTGTAAAGTTAGTGCAGTTCATAATATAGTGTCTGTACCTGGGTGTGACGGTGGTCTCGCAATTCTGTGATTTTTGCCCCAATACTTCTTTTTAACAGCATACAAAATTACTCATGTCTCGGGTTTTCCCAGGTTGAAGTGCATCGAGACGTGACATCACAAGTCTGATGATGACAGGGAGTCTGTCCTGCTTCAATGGGTGGAGCGACCACTGGGTGGGAGAGAGATCATTTTGCAACAGCTGGAGGCACCCTGGTTAGAAAACACTGGTCTTTTGAATGCAATGCATCTCAGTTGGGTTTCAATAGGTGGGGTGGCTGATGTGTGGGAGGGAGGAAAGTGACCTCAAACTTACAAGCATTGAACTATGGGATGTGTAGTTTGAGAACGAAATCTAACAGGAAATACCAGTTCACAAAAAGTTAGCCACAGTGTTATGGTAATCTCACATTAATCTATGGTAATCCTTCCTAAGCATGTCCATTACTGTCTGGCAGGTACGTACAAAAATCACCTTATGGTGGAGAACCCCTTAAGGCAGCTTGCAATGTATTGGAACAGATAAAAACTGCAGAAGAAAAATGCTTACATGTTAAAAAACAGCCGCTCTTCTATGGTCCCCTGCACTGAAGTATATATACACCTATTCATATTTGCCGCAGAGAGTTGTGATTGGCCAGATGGTTCCAGCCAATCACAACTCTCTGTGGGAAATATGAATATGTGTATATATACGGCAGTGCAGGGGACCATAGAAGAGCGGCCGGCCACATCTATACATTATACAGGAGGATCACAGCGGGTGTCAGGAGTGACACGGGGGATCTGTCTATTAATGCAGGTACTACAGCTCCCAGCATGGAACAGAGTGTGCTCCATGTTGGGAGCGGTAGTACCTGCAGTTAAGAACAGATCACTCCTGACACCCGCTGCGATCATCCTTCATCCCTGATATGTGGTTCGGCTTTCTCCTGCGCTCACATCTCTGCTCTGTACTCCGGCCGGCCATTCACTCATTCATATTTCCCGCTGAGAGCTGTGATTGGCTGCCACCATCCGGGCCAATCCCTACTCTGGGCGGAAAATATGAATGAGTGATGAGTATTTCTATTCACATCACCGGCCGGAATATAGTGCAGAGATGCGAGCGCTGTATAGAGCCGCTCCACATCTCCGCAATAGAAAGGACGATCGCAGCGGGTTTCAGGAGTGACACCCAGGGAGATCTGTCTAATAGTACAGGTACTACTACTCCCATCATGGAAGTCTGTTCCATGCTGGGAGTAGTAGTACTACCTAAAAACTTTAACAAATAAAGAATAAAAAAGGGAAAAACACACACACACACACTACATTTTTGTTATTATCCGCTACATTTTTAGTGCCCTGCTCGCCCACATAAATTGATCCCTGTTTAAAAATGTACATTTGTTAAATACATTTTTTTTTTTTGGTACTCAACAAATTTTGAAAAAAACGCCAAAGGGGCCAAAAATGCAATTTCCACTCAAATGCAAAAATGCCAGAATAAATGCCAGAAATGACATCAGACGCATGAAATTGCACTGGCGTTTTTTTCAAACAAAAAAAACACAGGAAAAAAAACAAGTGGAAACTTAGCCTTAAAGGGGTTCTCCGGTGCTTACACATCTTATACCCTATCCAAAGGATAAGATGCCTGAACGCGGGAGTCCCGCAGCTGGGGACGCCCGTGATCATGCACGCGGCACCCCATTTGTAATCAGTTTGCGGAGCTATCACGCATCAGGCTTGCATTTAGGGGCGAAGTCGGCCCTGTAGTCGCCCGTAATCAGACCCGGAGCGAACACACTCCTGGTACTGATTACAAACCGGGTGCCGCGTGCATGATACCAGGCGTCCCCAGCTGCGGGACTCCCTCGATCAGGCATCTTATCCCCTATCCTTTGGATAGGGGATAAAATGTCTAAGCACCGGAGAACCCCTTTAAAGGGGTATTCCGCCCCCAGACATCTTATTCCCCATCCAAAGGATAGAGGATAAGATGTCTGATCACAGGGATCCCGAAGCTGGGGACCCCTCCAATCTCCCTGCTGCACCCAGCATTCGTTTAGAGCGTTGGGTGCAGCGCCGGAGACTCTTGACATTGCGGTCACGCCCTGCTTGCAACGTCATGGCCACACACCCTCAATGCAAGTCTATGGGAGGGGGTGTCATGGCCGTCATGCCTCCTCCAAATAGACGTGCATTGAGGGGGCATGGCCGTGACGTCGCAAGCGGGCGTGACCGTGATGTCACGAGCCTCCGCCCAGCATTTCCAGTCATCCGGAATGGAGCGAAGTTCGCTCCGTGCACCGAATGTCTGGGGTGCCGCAGCCGAGATCGCGGGGGTCCCCAGCGGTAGGACCCCCCAAGATCAGACATCTTATCCCCTATCCTTTGGATAGGGGATAAGATGTCTAGGGGCAGACCATGGTGCTGTTAAGGATGTATGGTGCAGGCTCCTGGCTCGAGCTTGCGCTATGCTTGACAGCACCCATCTGATCTTTGTAGCTGGGGGGGCTACAATTAATAGCCGACAGTGGCAACTAAATGACGCTGTCATTGGTGGTGCAAGGCCTTCTCTTGCTGCGGATCCTCTTCTATTGATAAGGCCTGTCTGAAGCAGCCTCTACCAATAGAGCACAGTTAGCAGAGATCAGCACGTTACAGACGTACTGCACTGATCTCTATGACCAATCAAACAATTGCTCATAAAACACTCCCTCTAGGGGGACTAATAAAGTGTAAAAAAATATATAATTTATAAGTTTTTACATACATAAATTATCCCTTTCCATACTAAAAGTTTAAATTAAATTTCCCAGAATAAATAAACATATCTGTGGTCCTTGCTGAATGTCTAGGCTCATAACTTCATCTAGTTTCATGTATTACACATTGACCAATCCGTTAAAGGGTACTTTACAACTTATCCCCTATCCACTGGATAGGGGATAAATGTCTGATTGCGGTGGGTCTGACCGCTAGGACCTCCCACAATCTCCTGTCGACATGCCCCCTCCATGCATCTCTATGGGAGTGCTGGAGATACACAAGCTCTGTGCTCCTGTAGATAGGGGATAAGTTAAGTACTGGAGTACACCTTTAACTAGGAAGCCATGTGTAAGCTTGATTTTTGCTGTAAAAATTTTCTTTTTACTGGCATCATTTAATCCCAGTAATTACATTAAAAAGTTTTTTAACTTGGGGTTTGAATTGAAAAAAAAAAACACATTCCTAACATTTTTTTTTTAAATTTTTACAGCATTTTTACAGCATTCGCTGTGTTGTAAAATTACTGGCAGATCAGTGATACCAAATTTACCAATTTTGGACATGTTTTACTTCTTTTATACATAAAAATATTTTGCATCACCATATTCTGACACTCCAAATGTTTTTATTTCTCCTCAGACCGCTGTGTGGGGGCTTGCTTTTGGTGGGGAAAGCGTTAATTTTTATTTGGACTATTTTTAAGCTAATATGACTATTTCATTAAATGTTATTCCACTTAATGATTTTTAGAGGTGAGGTGCCAAAACAGCAATTCTGACTCTTTATTTGATATTTTAATAGTTCATACACTTATTGATAAAAAAAAACACATTTAGGAATGTTGAATTGTTGCAAAACTCAGCATGCAACATGTAAATTATATACACTGCTCAAGAAAATAAAGGGAACACTAAGATAACACATCCTAGATCTGAATGAATGAACTAATCGTATGAAATACTTTCCTCTTTACATAGATGAATGTGCTGACAACAAAATCACACAAAAATTATCAATGGAAATCAAATTTATCAACCCATGGAGGTCTGGATATGGAGTCACACTCAAAATCAAAGTGGAAAACCGCACTACAGGCTGATCCAACTTTATGTAATGTCCTTAAAACAAGTCAAAATGAGGCTCAGTAGTGTGTGTGGCCTCCACGTGCCTGTATGACCTCCCTACAATGTCTGGGCATGCTCCCGATGAGGTGGTGGATGGTCTCCTGAGGGATGTCCTCCCAGACCTGGACTAAAGCATCCACCAACTCCTGGACAGTCTGTGGTGCAATGTGGCGTTGGTGGATGGAGTGAGACATGATGTCCCAGATGTGCTCAATCGGATTCAGGTCTGGGGAACGGGCGGCCAGTCCATAGCATCAATGCCTTCCTCTTGCAGGAACTGCTGACACACTCCAGCCACATGAGGTCTAGCATTGTCTTGTATTAGGAGGAACCCAGGGCCAACCGCACCAGCATATGGTCTCACAAGGGGTCTGAGGATCTCATCTTGGTACCTAATGGCAGTCAGGCTACCTCTGGCAAGCACATGGAAGGCTGTGTGGCAGGCAGCAGAATGTTCTCCACGGCATCTCCTGACTCTGTCACATGTGCTCAGTGTGAACCTGCTTTCATCTATGAAGAGCACAGGGCGCCAGTGGTGAATTTGCCAATCTTGGTGTTCTCTGGCAAATGCCAAACATCCTGCACGGTGTTGGGCTGTAAGCACAACCCCCACCTGTGGACGTCGGGGCCTCATACCACCCTCATGGAGTCTGTTTCTGACCATTTGAGTGGATATATGCACATTTGTGGCCTGCTGGAGGTAATTTTGCAGGCTCTGGCAGTGCTCCTCCTTGCACAAAGGCAGAAGTAGCGGTCCTGCTGCTGGGTTGTTGCCCTCTTACGGCCTCCTCCACGTCTCCTGATGTACTGGCCTGTCTCATGGCAGCCCCCCCATTCTCTGGACACTACGCTGACAGACACAGCAAACCTTCTTGCCACAGCTCGCATTGATGTGCCATCCTCCATGAGCTGCACTACCTGAGCCACTTGTGTGGGTTGAAGACTCCATCTCATGCTACCACTAGAGTGAAAGCACCGCCAGCATTAAAAAGTGACCAAAACATCAGCCAGGAAGCACAGGAAATGGTCTGTGGTCACCACCTGCAGAACCACTCCTTTATTGGGGGTGTCTTGCTAATTGCCTATAATTTCCACCTGTTGTCTGTTCCATTTGCACAACATCATGTGAAATTGATTGTTAATCTGTGTTGCTTCCTGAGTGGACACTGTGATTTCACAGAAGTGTCATTGACTTGGAGTTACAGTGTGTTGTTTAAGTGTTCCCTTTATTTTTTTGGCAGTGCATTTTTATGTATGCAGGTGTGGTCTGATTAGATCTCAGAGGCTACTTTCAGGCAGTGTACCTCTTGGTGACAGATCATTGACTGCTAGAAATGCACCTGAAGATATTTTAAACAGTTCTCAGCCCTTGAGAGCGGGAGCTCTTTGGACTGAGAGAAGCAAGATGGTCATTTCGACAAATTGCTCAAAATCGAGGGCTTTTGGATCACGCTGTTAGGAGGTGTTTGAAGCAGTGGTTACAGGCTCCGGACTGCACAGACAGACAGAGATGATCTGCCGACAACCATGAGCAGCTACACTGCTATGGACTGGAACTATATCATCCTTAGTGACTAATTCAGGTTCTGACTGGGATCCTAGGATGGTCAGATTCAAGTATGGAGGCCTTGAGGTAAGTGTTTCAATCCTGCCTTTGCTGTGGAGGGATACACTGTCCCCTGATGGTGTGATGATGTGCAGAGCCATTTAATGGCAGTCAGTTACCCCTAGTAGTAATATGAGGGACAACAACAGCTCAGTAATACATATTTAGTTTATGTAGATGATAAATTATAAAGAAAAGTGCTTTAAAGGGGTACTCCTCTGCTCAGCGTTTGGAACAAACTGTTACAAACGCTTGAGCCGGGAGCTCATGATGTCATAGCCCTGTCCCTCATGACGTCATGCCCCGCCCCCTCAATGCAAGTCTATGGGAGGGGGCGTCACATTGAAACTGATCCACAGAAAACCACTGGATTTTAGGCTGCAGGTTTAGTCTGGGGTCACGGCTCTAACCTCCATACAGAGACGCTCCAATCAATGTAAGATGTAATACTTGTATAGTAGAACATTGTGATCAATCACATCCTTCTATCAAGCAGGGTGTAATAGGAGTACTAACATGGTAGACCTGAAGGCCTTCATTAGGCTTCTGACCGCCATGACCCAACAGCACCCCCAGATGGCATTGTGGTAGGCAAATTTAGTGCAGCCTCTATGTGGTTAAAACCAAGATTAACAGTAGCTTCAATCCCACTGCACTGCAGTGCAACATTGGCAGTAGTAAAAATCTGACACCCTCTGCATATGGAGCAGGCTGAGGTGCTGAGCCTGCTTCCTCGCACACTGTCCCAACATTTATGGCTCACAACAGGAAGGGGTTAAAGGTTTTCTCTGCAAAATGGCGCCCCTCAATATGTAGGTAAATGCGAACATTTGTTCCAAAAATTACTGGGATTGTCTCAGCTGAGAGGGACTTGCAGAAGCCCCAGCTAATGTTTTCTTCTGCCATGACTCTATGACTTGTACATGCTTGGGGACTATAAAGCGAGCGCGGGAGCTGAGCAGGATTGATGGAGGGTGCCGGCTGCTATGAGTAGCTGACACTTAATTTTTTGTGGTTTATTTTTTTAACCCCTTAAGGACCGGGGTTTTTTCCGTTTTTGCATTTTCGTTTTTTGCTCCTTGCCTTTAAAAAATCATAACTCTTTCAATTTTGCACCTAAAAATCCATATGATGGCTTATTTTTTGCGCCACCAATTCTACTTTGTAATGACGTCAGTCATTTTGCCCAATGAAACGGAAAAAAAATCATTGTGCGACAAAATTGAAAAATAAAACGCCGTTTTGTAACTTTTGGGGGCTTCCGTTTCTACGTAGTACATTTTTCGGTAAAAATGACACCTTATCTTTATTCTGTAGGTCCATACGATTAAAATGATACCCTACTTATATAGGTTTGATTTTGTCGGACTTCTGGAAAAAATCATAACTACATGCAGGAAAATTAATACGTTTAAAATTGTCATCTTCTGACCCCTATAACTTTTTTATTTTTCCGTGTATGGGGCGGTATGAGGGCTCATTTTTTGCGCCGTAATCTGAAGTTTACCATTTTTGCATTGATAGGACTTATTGATCGCTTTTTATTCATTTTTAAATGATATAAAAAGTGACCAAAAATGCACTATTTTGGACTTTGGCCATTGACCGAGCGGTTTAATTAATGATATATTTTTATAATTCGGACATTTCCGCACGCTGTGATACCATATATGTTTATTTTTATTTACACTGTGTTTTTTTTTTATTGGAAAAGGGAGGTGATTCAAACTTTTAATAGGGGAGGAGATTAATGATCTTTATTCACTTTTTTTTCCCACTTTTTTTTGCAGTGTTATAGGGACCTATAACACTGCACACACTGATCTTCATCATTGATCACTGGTTTCTCATAAGAAACCAGTGATCAACGATTCTGCCACATGACTGCTCATGCCTGGATCTCAGGCACTGAGCAGTCATTCGGCAATCGGACAGCGAGGAGGCAGGTAGGGGCCCTCCCGCTGTCCTGTCAGCTGTTCGGGATGCCGCGATTAGCCGCGGCTATCCCGAACAGCCCGACTGAGCTAGCCGGCAACTTTCACTTTTAGCCGCGCGGCTCAGCTCTGAACGCACGGCTAAAGGGTTAATAGCGCGCGGCGCCGCGATCGGCGCTGCGCGCTATTAGAGGCGGGTCCCGGCTTCACTATGACGCCGGGCCCGCCGTGATATGACGCGGGGTTACTGTGTAACCCCGCGTTATATCGGGAGAGCAGGAACAAGGACGTACCGGTACGTCCTTGGTCCTTAAGGGGTTAAATAGGCCCATTGTGGTCTATGGGGATTTCAAGGCATGTAAAACAGTAAGATAAGTAGACTGTATCAGCAGTGAAATGGAACACAGTCTTGGGTGAGAGAGGCCCAGAACGGCCTCCCTCTAAACAGTTAACTGGAGTGTTAGCCACTCCTTTACTCTGTCAATACTGTAACTTTAAACTGTCTGGTTCTGCTGAACCACTTGTTCTGCCTTCTCCACTGCTCCCCCAGATCCCCCTGCTACTCTACCCCGGTTGTTCTTCCCGACACCGGTGGGTTCGGCCGCCCTCCAGCCTGGATTCCCTCCCTCTCCCAGTCTATATCCAACTTGGCTCAGGTCTCCTATTATGTGGTGACTGCCTTGGAGAGGCCCTCCCTACACCGGCCCTCCGGAGGGTCCCGCTCTCCCCCTATTCTGACGCTCTCACAGCATCATAGGGGTGTGTCATCTGACTCATCCCCCGAGTCTTCTGGCAGGCACAGCGCTCTCCTCGCAGGCATCGCCCCGTTACTCCGACCTGTAGCAAGCGTCACTCCTCTAGAGAATGCTCCCAGGGTCGCCGCTCTGGCTCTCCAGACCCGCGTACCAGGTCAGTCTCCCTCTCTCTTCCAGGGCCTCCTCACATGTTCCCATTCACCTGGAGAACTTGTGGAAGATGTTTCTGATTCGGCCTCTGACTCAGAGGACCGCACGGACGTACCTAATGTGGTGTACTCATTGGTTGCGGCCATAAGAGACACCTTCCAGCTAAAGGACCCAGGAACTTTGGACGTGGTGCAGAAGTTTCCTTTCATCGTGCCCAACTTCTTCCAGGGCTGCCTTGCCTCGTTCCTATTCACCTGGAGAACTTGTGGATGAGGTTTCTGATTCGGCCTCCGACTCAGAGGACCAAACGGATGTGCCTGATGTGGTGCACTCAGTGGTTGCGGCCATAAGAGACACCTTTGATCTTACGGACCCAGGAACTTCGGACGTGGCTCCAGAAGTCTCCTTCTCTGTGCCCGACCAGCACTCAAGACTTTCAGCTCTCACGCTGAATTTTACGCCCTGCGGGTATCCACCTGAAGTCACCATGACAAGAAGCTTCAGGAAACGAAGAAGGTTCAAGCGCGGTATTCTTTCGCCAAGGACCTTATTGCTCGGTGGACCTCCTCTCCAACTGTGGATCCGCCGGTCTCCCGCCTCTCTAAGGCGCCTACTCGGCCGTTGTCTGATGCGGCTGCCTTCAAGAATCCAGCGGACATGAAGGTGGATATTTTGGCAATCTCTGTCCTTGAGGCAGCAGGTTTTTCCTGCTTTTGCTTCTGCTTGGGTGTCAAAGGCCCTTTTTAGTATGGTCTTCCAACTCCGCCAGGGTAGTCTTCAAGATCCCTCCGGAGGATTTATTTAATCAAGCTCTCCGATGCTCTGTGTTCCGCTTCCATGCGCAGCCACTGTGCTGCCTTTACCACAAGCTACCTGGTAGCCACCGTCCCTTCATGTGGCTTTAAGCCTGGAATGCGGACGCCACCTTCAGGAAGTGACCTTCACGGGCGGAAAAAGATTTCTTTATTACCTCTGGTAAGACTCACAGAACCGCTTCCCATCCTAAGTTCTCCTTCCGGTTCTGCGGACCTTTGGTACCAACCAAGGGTACCAACAAAGGGTCCAGCCAGGCGCCTTCATGGGAAGAGGGCTCCTCTTTCCGATCCCATTCCTCCCGGAGGTCGTCTATCCGTTCCGGCCGTTTGGCGGCCCCATCAGGCCCCGTAGGCTTTCCTCGGCCTGAAGGGTCGCCCCCACCCGCCGACCTCTCTCGGGTGGTTGGTTGCCTCTTACCCTCCGGGATGCCTGGACATGCAACTTCAGGGTAACGTTTTCGAGGTTTATTCCAACCTCTCTGTGGTCTCCAAGAAAGGCGTTTCTGTTCGCCCAGTCTTGTTTCTCGAGTATCTCAGCCAGCATCTTGCGTTCCCATCCCGAATGGAGTCTCTCCGTTCGGTGCTGGCGTCCATGATTCAAGGGGAGTTTCGTTCGTGGAGGCCGTGCCATTTGCAAAGTTTCATCACCGACCTCTTCAACTGGTGATTTTCTTCCAGTGTGACAGGTCTCCATTGTCTCTCGGCCGCAAGATCGTCCTCTCTCGTCAGTCTTGTTGGTCCCTTCTATGGTGGCTTAGTTTTCCCCCTCATTTTTTTCGGGGGTGTTCCTTCCTGTCCATCTCTGCCAGTCTTTCAGACTGGGGAGGTGTTTTCAGGGACCGCCCGGTCTGGGGTCTTTGCCCCCCCGTGAAACTTTTTCCCCTTCAACATTTTGGGGCCTAGGCCAATTCTTTCTTCGCTTGCTTCTTGGGAATTTCCCTCCCGGGCGGAACTCGGGTTTCCGGCCATCTCAGTTATCTTCAGTCTGGCCGTCCTGGGATGTGACCTTCTCGGCCGGTCCTCAGTCGTCCAAGGCACTGGTCCCTACATCCAGGGGTGTTTGCTGTGATCTGCAGGGGCGCTCCAGGCGTGGACCTCTGCTGGTCCCGCCACAACCGAAGCGTTCCTCTCTCTTGGACAAGCCTTGCCCTACCTTGTCTATTTGGTGGCCGGGCTTTGCCCTACCTTATTTGTACCCTTTCTTCTCTTTTCGGGGTCTTGAGGAAACTCTCAGTGGGACGTTTCCGCCATTCTATTGGCCCAGCCTGGGGCCAGCGGGCGTGGTACGTCGTCATGGTCAGGCTCCTGAACAACTTAACCTTGCGCCTTCCCTATGGTCCAGACCTCCTATCTCAGGTCTCCTGTGCCACCCCTATTACCGTCCCTGCTTTGACGGCGTGGCGGTCGAGACCCCTGTTTTGAGAGCCGCGGTTTCTCTTCCCAAGTCATTCGCACCATGCTCAAAGCTCATAAGTCCCCATCAGCAAAAATTTACCGCCGTACCTGGCGGTCTTATTTTAGTTGGTTTGAAGCTCAAGTCTTGTGTCCTGTTACCTTTTCGGTTTCCCGTCTTCTCTCTTTCTTGCAGTCGGGATTGGAACTGGGGTTGTCTCTCAGTTCCCTTAAGGGTCAGGTTTCGGCCCTTTCTTTCTTTTCCAGCGTCCTCTGGCTTCTAATTCTCATGTCTGGACCTTCCTTCACGGAGTGGCGCATGCTGCCCCTCCTTATCGGTCACCTTCTCCCCCTTGGGACTTGAATCTGGTTCTGGGGGTACTCCAAGGTGAACCTTTTGAACCCCTTGGGGAAGTGTCCCTGCACCTCTTTTCTTGGAAAGTGGCGTTTTCTTGTTGTTATCTCCTCCATTCGGAGAGTGTCTGAATTGGCAGCTCTCTCCTGCCGTTCTCCGTTTCTGGTGCTTCACCAGGACACGGTTGTCTTCCGGCTAGATCCTTCCTTTTTGCCTAAGGTTTTTTCGGCCTTTCATCTCAATGAGGACATTGTTCTTTCGTCCTTTTATCCCGCTCCTTCTCATTCTAGGGAGCATGTACTCCACAAACTGGATGTGGTTTGGGCTGTTAGGTATTACCTCTCTATCTCTTCTTCGTTTCGTCAGTGCGATTCCTTTTTCGTCCTTAAGGAAGGTCGTCATATGGGACAACCTGCTTCCAAGGCTACCACTTCTCGGTGGATCCGGTCTGCCATTTCGGAAGCCTATCGCTGTAGGGGGAAGATTCCTCCCTTCAGGGTTGTGGTTCATTCTACCCGTTTCTGTTGGGGCATCCTGGGCTCTCCAGAACAAGCTTCGGCCTCGCAGATTTGCAAGGCGGCTACTTGGTCGTCTTTGCACACTTTCTCGAGGTTCTACCGGGTTCATACCTTCGCATCGGCTGATGCTAGTCTGGGCCGTAGACTGCTGCAGGCGGCAGTGGAACAGCCGTCTGCCTGTCTGATTATCTGCCCACCCAAGGGACGGCTTTGGTACGTCCCACGGTCTGTGTCCCCCAATGGAGCCGATAGAGAAAAGGAGATTTTTTAACACTTACTGTAAAATCTCTTTCTCGAAGGATCCATTGGGGGACACAGCTTCCGCCCTTTTGGGTTTCTCTTTGGTTCTCTGTCCGAGGGTGTGTCCAGTTATATATTTTCATCTGGTTCTCGGACAGTTCGTGTTTTTTCCTTGACCTGTCGGTCTTCTCCTTTTGCTCTGGTACTAAAACTTATTACCTCAGGGCCTGGAGGCGGGTATATCCTGCTGGGAGGAGCCGACTTCTCTTGTTGCCATAGTGTTGAGCCTCCTAGAGACAGCAGCATACACCCACGGTCTGTGTCCCCCAATGGATCCTTCAAGAAAGAGATTTTATGGTAAGTGTTAAAAAATCTCCTTATCCTATGTTTGTTTTTGACATATAAGTAACATGTGTGCCAAGTTTCATGTTAATATCTTTAGCCGTTTGGAAGTTTTTGTCGAACATACATTCATACACACACACACACACACGTTGAGTTTTAAATATATATAGATTACCGACATCTGCGATCATGCTGATTGCGGTCTTTTAACCCTTTACCCCCTAAACGACTCAGGACATAAATGTACGCCCTGGCCCCTGTTACTTAAAGTGTCTGTCACGATGCCGGCTGGCAGGTAGTGGATCCTCTGTGCCAGAGAGGGATTGGCGTGGACCGTGCTAGTGGATCGGTTCTAAGCCACTACTGGTTTTCACCAGAGCCCGCCGCAAAGCGGGATGGTCTTGCTGCGGCGGTAGTGACCAGGTCGTATCCACTAGCAACGGCTCAACCTCTCTGGCTGCTGAAGATAGGCGCGGTACAAGGGAGTAGACAGAAGCAAGGTCGGACGTAGCAGAAGGTCGGGGCAGGCAGCAAGGATCGTAGTCAGGGGCAACGGCAGGAGGTCTGGAACACAGGCTAGGAACACACAAGGAACGCTTTCACTGGCACAATGGCAACAAGATCCGGCAAGGAAGTGCAGGGGAAGTGAGGTGATATAGGGAAGTGCACAGGTGAAGACACTAATTGGAATCACTGCGCCAATCAGCGGCGCAGTGGCCCTTTAAATCGCAAAGACCCGGCGCGCGCGCGCCCTAGGGAGCGGGGCCGCGCGCGCCGGGACAGGACCGAGGGAGAGCGAGTCAGGTACGGGAGCCGGGGTGCGCATCGCGAGCGGGCGCTACCCGCATCGCGAATCGCATCCCGGCTGGCAGCGGAATCGCAGCGCCCCGGGTCAGTGGATCTGACCGGAGCGCTGCAGCGGGGAGAGTGAAGCGAGCGCTCCGGGGAGGAGCGGGGACCCGGAGCGCTCGGCGTAACAGTACCCCCCCCCTTGGGTCTCCCCCTCTTCTTAGAGCCTGAGAACCTGAGGAGCAGACTTTTGTCTAGGATGTTGTCCTCAGGTTCCCAGGATCTCTCTTCAGGACCACAACCCTCCCAGTCCACTAAAAAAAAAGTTTTCCCTCTGACCTTTTTGGAAGCTAAGATCTCTTTGACAGAGAAGATGTCCGAGGAGCCGGAAACAGGAGTGGGAGGAACAGATTTGGGAGAAAAACGGTTGAGGATGAGTGGTTTGAGAAGAGAGACGTGAAAGGCATTAGGGATACGAAGAGAAGGAGGAAGAAGAAGTTTATAAGAGACAGGATTAATTTGACACAAAATTTTGAAAGGACCAAGATAGCGTGGTCCCAACTTGTAGCTAGGGACACGGAAGCGGACATATTTAGCGGAGAGCCATACCTTGTCTCCAGGGGAAAAAACGGGAGGAGCTCTTCTTTTCTTATCCGCGAACTTCTTCATGCGTGATGAAGCCTGTAAGAGAGAATTTTGGGTCTCTCTCCATATGATGGAAAGGTCACGAGAAATTTCATCCACAGCGGGCAGACCAGAGGGCAAGGGGGTAGGGAGGGGGGGAAGAGGGTGACGGCCGTACACCACGAAAAATGGGGATTTGGAGGAAGATTCAGAGACCCTGAAGTTATACGAGAATTCGGCCCATGGAAGGAGATCTGCCCAGTCATCCTGGCGGGAGGAAACAAAATGTCGCAAATAATCACCCAAGATCTGGTTAATTCTTTCTACTTGTCCATTGGACTGGGGATGATATGCAGAAGAAAAATTTAATTTAATCTTGAGTTGTTTACAGAGAGCCCTCCAGAATTTAGACACGAATTGGACGCCTCTATCCGAGACAATCTGCGTAGGCAACCCGTGAAGACGAAAAATGTGTACAAAAAATTGTTTAGCCAACAGAGGCGCAGAAGGAAGACCAGGAAGAGGGATGAAATGTGCCATTTTGGAGAATCGATCAACGACCACCCAAATAACAGTGTTGCCACGGGAAGGGGGTAAATCAGTAATAAAATCCATACCAATCAGAGACCAAGGCTGTTCGGGGACAGGCAGGGGATGAAGAAAACCAGCGGGCTTCTGGCGAGGAGTCTTATCCCGGGCACAGATAGTGCAGGCTCGCACAAAGTCCACAACATCCGTCTCCAGAGTCGGCCACCAATAGAAGCGGGAGATGAGTTGCACAGATTTCTTGATGCCCGCATGACCTGCGAGATGGGAGGAGTGACCCCATTTGAGGATTCCGAGGCGTCGGCGTGGAGAAACAAAGGTCTTTCCTGGAGGAGTTTGCCTGATGGAGGCAGGAGAAGTGGAGATCAGGCAGTCAGGTGGAATGATGTGTTGCGGAGAGAGTTCAACTTCTGAGGCATCCGAGGAACGAGAGAGAGCATCGGCCCTAATGTTCTTATCGGCAGGACGAAAGTGAATCTCAAAATTAAATCGGGCAAAGAACAGAGACCACCGGGCCTGGCGAGGATTCAGCCGTTGGGCAGACTGGAGGTAGGAGAGGTTCTTGTGGTCGGTGTAGATAATAACAGGAAAACTTGATCCCTCCAGCAGATGCCTCCATTCCTCAAGTGCTAATTTAATGGCTAGAAGCTCTCGATCCCCGATGGAGTAGTTCCTCTCCGCTGGAGAGAAGGTCCTAGAGAAAAAACCACAAGTGACAGCATGCCCGGAAGAATTTTTTTGTAGAAGAACAGCTCCAGCTCCCACTGAGGAGGCATCAACCTCCAATAGGAAGGGTTTGGAAGGGTCAGGTCTGGAGAGCACGGGAGCCGAAGAAAAGGCAGACTTGAGTCGTTTAAAGGCGTCTTCTGCTTGAGGAGGCCAAGACTTGGGATCAGCATTTTTTTTGGTTAAAGCCACGATAGGAGCCACAACGGTAGAAAAATGTGGAATAAATTGCCTGTAATAATTGGCGAACCCCAAAAAGCGTTGGATAGCACGGAGTCCGGAGGGGCGTGGCCAATCTAAGACGGCAGAGAGTTTGTCTGGATCCATCTGTAGTCCCTGGCCAGAGACCAAATATCCTAGAAAAGGAAGAGATTGGCATTCAAACAGACATTTCTCAATTTTGGCATAGAGTTGATTGTCACGAAGTCTCTGAAGAACCATACGGACATGCTGGCGGTGTTCTTCTAGATTGGCAGAAAAAATTAGGATATCGTCCAGATATACAACAACACAGGAGTATAACAGATCACGAAAAATTTCATTAACAAAGTCTTGGAAGACGGCAGGGGCGTTGCACAGGCCAAAGGGCATGACCCAGATACTCAAAGTGTCCATCTCTGGTGTTAAATGCCGTTTTCCACTCATCCCCCTCTCTGATGCGGATGAGGTTATAGGCGCCTCTTAAGTCCAATTTAGTAAAGATGTGGGCACCTTGGAGGCGATCAAAGAGTTCAGAGATGAGGGGTAAGGGGTAGCGGTTCTTAAACCGTGATTTTATTAAGACCGCGGTAGTCAATGCAAGGACGTAGGGAGCCATCTTTTTTGGACACAAAGAAAAAATCCGGCTCCGGCAGGAGAGGAGGATTTACGGATAAAGCCCTTTTTTAGATTCTCCTGGACGTATTCAGACATGGCAAGAGTCTCTGGGGCAGAGAGAGGATAAATTCTGCCCCGGGGTGGAGTAGTGCCCGGGAGGAGGTCGATAGGACAATCATAAGGCCTGTGAGGAGGTAGAGTCTCAGCTTGTTTTTTGCAGAAAACATCCGCGAAGTCCATATAGGCCTTAGGGAGACCGGTTACTGGAGGAACCACAGAGTTACGGCAAGGGTTACTGGGAACCGGTTTTAGACAGTTCTTGGAACAAGAGGACCCCCAACTCTTGATCTCCCCAGTGGACCAATCCAGGGTTGGGGAATGAAGTTGAAGCCAGGGAAGTCCAAGGAGAATTTCCGAGGTGCAATTGGGGAGGACCAAAAGTTCAATCCTCTCGTGATGAGATCCGATGCTCATAAGAAGGGGCTCCGTGCGGAAACGTATGGTACAGTCCAATCTTTCATTGTTTACACAATTGATGTAAAGGGGTCTGGCGAGACTGGTCACTGGGATGTTGAACTTGTCGAGAGAGGCCAAAATAAAATTTCCTGCAGATCCAGAGTCCAAGAAGGCCACAGTAGAGAAGGAGAAGGCAGAGGCAGACATCCGCACAGGCACAGTAAGACGTGGAGAAGCAGAGTAGACATCAAGGACTGTCTCACCTTTGTGCGGAGTCAGCGTACGTCTTTCCAGGCGGGGAGGACGGATAGGACAATCCCTCAGGAAGTGTTCGGTACTAGCACAGTACAGGCAGAGGTTCTCCATACGGCGTCGTGTCCCTCTCTTGAGGTGTCAGGCGAGACCGGTCGACCTGCATAGCCTCCACGGCGGGAGGCACAGGAACAGATTGCAGGGGACCAGAGGAGAGAGGAGCCGAGGAGAAGAAACGCCTCGTGCGAACAGAGTCCATATCTTGGCGGAGTTCCTGACGCCTTTCGGAAAAACGCATGTCAATGCGAGTGGCTAGGTGAATAAGTTCATGTAGATTAGCAGGAATTTCTCGTGCGGCCAGAACATCTTTAATGTTGCTGGATAGGCCTTTTTTAAAGGTCGCGCAGAGGGCCTCATTATTCCAGGATAATTCTGAAGCAAGAGTACGGAATTGTACGGCATACTCGCCAACGGAAGAATTACCCTGGACCAGGTTCAACAGGGCAGTCTCAGCAGAAGAGGCTCGGGCAGGTTCCTCAAAGACACTTCGGATTTCCGAGAAGAAGGAGTGTACAGAGGCAGTGACGGGGTCATTGCGGTCCCAGAGCGGTGTGGCCCAAGACAGGGCTTTTCCAGACAGAAGGCTGACTACGAAAGCCACCTTAGACCTTTCAGTGGGAAACAGGTCCGACATCATCTCCAGATGCAGGGAACATTGGGAAAGAAAGCCACGGCAAAACTTAGAGTCCCCATCAAATTTATCCGGCAAGGATAGGCGTAGACCAGGAGCGGCCACTCGCTGCGGAGGAGGTGCAGGAGCCGGTGGAGGAGATGACTGCTGAAGCTGTGGTAGTAACTGCTGTAGCATAACGGTCAGTTGAGACAGCTGTTGGCCTTGTTGCGCTATCTGTTGTGACTGCTGGGCGACCACCGTGGTAAGGTCAGCGACAACTGGCAGAGGAACTTCAGCGGGATCCATGGCCGGATCTACTGTCACGATGCCGGCTGGCAGGTAGTGGATCCTCTGTGCCAGAGAGGGATTGGCGTGGACCGTGCTAGTGGATCGGTTCTAAGCCACTACTGGTTTTCACCAGAGCCCGCCGCAAAGCGGGATGGTCTTGCTGCGGCGGTAGTGACCAGGTCGTATCCACTAGCAACGGCTCAACCTCTCTGGCTGCTGAAGATAGGCGCGGTACAAGGGAGTAGACAGAAGCAAGGTCGGACGTAGCAGAAGGTCGGGGCAGGCAGCAAGGATCGTAGTCAGGGGCAACGGCAGGAGGTCTGGAACACAGGCTAGGAACACACAAGGAACGCTTTCACTGGCACAATGGCAACAAGATCCGGCAAGGAAGTGCAGGGGAAGTGAGGTGATATAGGGAAGTGCACAGGTGAAGACACTAATTGGAATCACTGCGCCAATCAGCGGCGCAGTGGCCCTTTAAATCGCAAAGACCCGGCGCGCGCGCGCCCTAGGGAGCGGGGCCGCGCGCGCCGGGACAGGACCGAGGGAGAGCGAGTCAGGTACGGGAGCCGGGGTGCGCATCGCGAGCGGGCGCTACCCGCATCGCGAATCGCATCCCGGCTGGCAGCGGAATCGCAGCGCCCCGGGTCAGTGGATCTGACCGGAGCGCTGCAGCGGGGAGAGTGAAGCGAGCGCTCCGGGGAGGAGCGGGGACCCGGAGCGCTCGGCGTAACAGTGTCCTTGTCACTTAAAAAGACTTTTGACATTCATGTCTAGGGACATATCCAAAGTATTGATCGGTCGGGGTCTCAGTGCTGAGACATCCACTTATCAAGAGAATGAGTTGGGGGTAAGTGTGCGGTACCATGGTTCACTACCTGACTCTCACCGGTCTTTGTCTTGCTGCTCTTTTATAAGTCTATGGGGAAGTGAGACAAAGATTGCTGAGAGACGACCTGCACCTTCTCCTGATCGGTGGGGGTCTCAGCACTCCCGACATTCTGGGAGTTGTAGTTTAGAAACAGCTGAAAACACACTGTTTGGAAACCACTGTCATAGACAGTGAGTGATGGCTGCTATCAGCACCCGGAACTCACCACTAATGGTGGACATCATTGATCTCACTAAAGTCCACAATTAACACTTTAGATACCATGATGAATCAAGGCATCTAAAGAAGGAAAATAAAAGTGCATGTGAGTCCCGGTTGCTCTTGGGACCACCAACAGCATTTTCCCAGGGGTCCAATGTACCACAGACTGTTATAGCTGAGCACCGATTTTACTGTACAAGCTATGCAATAGATCAATATAAGCAATCCAATGATTGCCTATAAAAGTCCCCTATGTACTTTGTCCATATTAGGACATCATCAGCATCATCACACCTCAGACAAACCTCCCTCAGGTCTCAGCCAAACCTCCGTCACACCTCAGACAAACCTCCCTCAGCTCTCAGCCAAACCTCCCTCAGCTCTCAGACAAACCTCCGTCAGACCTCAGACAAACCTCCCTCAGACAAACCTCTGTCACACCTCAGACAAACCTTCCTCAGACAAACCTCCCTCAGACAAACCTCTGTCACACCTCAGACAAACCTCCCTCAGACAAACCTGTCACACCTCAGACAAACCTCTGTCACACCTCAGACAAATCTCCCTCAGCCAAACCTCCGTCATGCCTCAGACATCAGCCGTTGATGTAAAGTTCTCCTCCATTCGTAGAAAACTGAGAGCGCATATGCAGCAGCGTAGGGCTGGCAGCGTAGGGCTAAAGTAGGCAGCATTAGCAGCTTAGTCCTGCACATGCGCAGTTGTCAGTACTGCTCAGAGCGCATGCTCTGCTTTCCTCCGCTATGCAGTTAGCATAGGGAGGCTGGAAAACTTTAGCGGCTGTCTGGCTGACGTCTGAGGCATGACGGAGGTTTGGCTGAGGGCTGAGCGAGGTTTGGCTGAGGTTTGTCTGACGCCTGATGATGTCCTAATATGGACTTAAAGGGGTTGTCCCAACTTGTCAATTGGCTTTTTTTTTCAAACACCTCCACTAAAGCCGAAAGCAGGAAAAGCGGGAAGATACGCAATTTGCATAACTCCAATTGACTTTAATAGGAGTTACGCAAACTACATAGTCTCATAAGCTTCTCTGTTTACATAACAATGGCAAATTACGCAATAAAAAATTGAGCCCTCATACAGCTCCATAATAAAGGTTATGAACCCCTTAAGGACGCAGGACGTAAATGTACGTCATGGTGCGGTGGTACTTAACGCACCAGGACGTACATTTACGTCCTGTACATAACCGCGGGCATAGGAGCGATGCCCGTGTCATGCGCGGCTGATCCCGGCTGCTGATCGCAGCCAGGGACCCGCCGGCAATGGCCAACGCTAGCAATCTCGCGGGCGTCCGCCATTAACCCCTCAGATGCCGGGATCAATACAGATCCCGGCATCTGCGGCAGTATGCGATTTCAATGAATGATCTGATCGCCCGCAGCGCTGCAGCGGGGATCCGATCATTCAGAACACCGCAAGAAGGTCCCCTCCCCTGCCTCTGTCCGGCTCCCGGCGTCTTCTGCTCTGGTCTGAGATCGAACAGACCAGAGCAGAAGATGACCGATAACACTGATCTGTTCTATGTCCTATACATAGAACAGATCAGTATTAGCAATCATGACATTGCTATCAATAGTCCCCTATGAGGACTATTCAAGTGAAATTTTTTTTTAAAAAATGTAAAATCAATCAAAAAGTAAAACGTCCGTTTTTCCTTATTTTACCCCAAAAAGCGTAAAAAATTAATTTAATAGACATATTTGGTATCGCCGCGTGCGTAAATGTCCGAACTATTAAAATAAAATGTTAATGATCCCGTACGGTGAACGGTGTGAACGTAAAAAAAAAAAAAAAAAAAAAGGCCAAATTTGCTACTTTTTTAATACATTTTATTTAAAAAAAATTATAAAAAATGTATTAAAAGTTTTTAATATGCAAATGTGGTATAAAAAAAAAGTACAAATCATGGCGCAAAAAATGAGCCCTCATACCGCCTCTTATACTGAAAAATGAAAAAGTTATAGGTCATCAAAATAAAGGGATTATAAACGTACTAATTTGGTTAAAAAGTTTGTGATTTTTTTTAAGCACAACAATAATATAAAAGTATATAATAATGGGTATCATTTTAATCGTATTGACCCTCAGAATAAAGAACACACGTCATTCTTACCGTAAATTGTATGGCGTGAAAACGAAACCTTCCAAAATTAGCAAAATTACGTTTTTCTTTTTAATTTCCCCATAAAAATAGTGTTTTTTGGTTACGCCATACATTTTATGATATAATGAGTTATGTCATTACAACGGACAACTGGTCGCGCAAAAAACAAGCCCTCATACTAGTCTGTGGATGAAAATATAAAAGAGTTATGATTTTTAGAAGGCGAGGAGGAAAAAACAAAAACGTAAAAATTTAATTGTCTGAGTCCTTAAGGCCAAAATGGGCTGAGTCCTTAAGGGGTTAAAGTTATGAGTCGGGAAAAAAAAAAAAAAAACGAGACCACAAATATAAAAATTGTCTGTGTCCTTAAAGGATCAAACTGGACTTCCCCTCTAAGGCCGCGCTGAGCAGGAAGATGACGTCACCAGCCACCTTGTCATCAACACATCTCACTCTGCGATACCAGATCCGCCCGCTGGCCCCGCCCCCCGGATCTCCGGCTCCACGTCACGTACGTGACGTCCCCTCCTGTCGGCCATGCTGATTGGTCAGGAGGCGCTCCGTGCCAGCGCGTCATGCGAGTCGCTGGAAGCCGGAAGCAGGCAGCAGCTGTGACACCTGGGGGACTGCAGATCCCCGGCGGCCCCGACACTGACAGGCCGCGCAGCCAGCGACGTTCTCCCCGGGACAGGATGTGTGTACAACGGGACTAGCGTCCTCGGAAGCCTCCCCGCACCCCGGTACTCCGCTATGGACAGTTCGCCAGGGAAGCCCCGGCTCCTGGGGGGGATGAGGAGACAGCTGCTCGTCTACCTGCTGCTCCAAGCCTTAGTGGGGGCCACACAGGGAGTCATGAGCAAAGAGGAGAAGGCGCAGCTCAGGTGAGACCCCGGCCCCTCTATACAGCTATAAGGGGGGTTGTTTATAAAAGGGGGTACAGGCTATAAGGGGGGTGTAGGTTATAAGAGGGGGGTAGTCTATAAAGGGGGACAGGCCATAAGAGGGGGTGTAGGTTATAAGAGGGGGGTAGTCTATAAAGGGGGGGGGGTACAGGCTATGAGAGGGGGTAGTCTATAAAGGGGTACAGGCTATGAGGGGGGTAGTCTATAAAGGGGTACGGGCTATGAGGGGGGTAGTCTATAAAGGGGGGGGGTACAGGCTATGGGGGGGTACAGGCTATGAGAGGGGGGGTAGTCTATAAAGGGGGGTACAGGCTATGAGAGGGGGGGTAGTCTATAAAGGGGGGTACAGGCTATGAGGGGGTTGTAGTCTATAAAGGGGTACAGGCTATGAGGGGGTTGTAGTCTATAAAGGGGGGTACAGGCTATGAGGGGGTTGTAGTCTATAAAGGGGGGTACAGGCTATGAGGGGGTTGTAGTCTATAAAGGGGGGTACAGGCTATGAGGGGGTTGTAGTCTATAAAGGGGGACAGGCCATAAGAGGGGGTGTAGGTTATAAGAGGGGGGTAGTCTATAAAGGGGGGGGGGTACAGGCTATGAGAGGGGGTAGTCTATAAAGGGGTACAGGCTATGAGGGGGGTAGTCTATAAAGGGGTACGGGCTATGAGGGGGGTAGTCTATAAAGGGGGGGGGGTACAGGCTATGGGGGGGTACAGGCTATGAGAGGGGGGGTAGTCTATAAAGGGGGGTACAGGCTATGAGAGGGGGGGTAGTCTATAAAGGGGGGTACAGGCTATGAGGGGGTTGTAGTCTATAAAGGGGTACAGGCTATGAGGGGGTTGTAGTCTATAAAGGGGGGTACAGGCTATGAGGGGGTTGTAGTCTATAAAGGGGGGTACAGGCTATGAGGGGGTTGTAGTCTATAAAGGGGGGTACAGGCTATGAGGGGGTTGTAGTCTATAAAGGGGGGTACAGGCTATGAGGGGGTTGTAGTCTATAAAGGGGGGTACAGGCTATGAGGGGGGTACAGGTTATAAGGGGGAGGGGTTGCAGGATACACAGTTGGAGGACTCAAGGGATTATCCACAGTTTCATCCCTTTGGTGGTGATTATTGGGGCCTCACTCTATTTATAATGTCTGACAGGACTGGATGTGGCTCGTCTGCAGCACCGGCAGATGGATCTGGTGTTACTGCCTCTCTGAAATATGTATCCGGGGGTTACTAACTCTTTAGAAGGCAGATAAAGGGTTAAGTGCCTCTTTGGAAGGCAAATTGGGGGGATGTTGTTTAGTGCCACTGTAGAAGGTAGATTGTGGTGTTAGTGCCCCTTGGGAAGGTGGATTGTGGTGTTAGTGCCCCTTGGGAAGGTGGATTGTGGTGTTAGTGCCCCTTGGGAAGGTGGATTGTGGTGTTAGTGCCCCTTGGGAAGGTGGATCTGGGGTTAGTGCCCTTTTGGAAGATTAATCTGAATCAGGGGTTAGTTCTCACTTGAAAGGTGGGTAGGTGTCACTTTGGAAGGTTGATCACAGGGTTAGTGCCTCTTTGGTAGGCGGATTAGGTGTTAGTACCTCTGTATAAGGTGGATCAGGGGTTTCTGCCTCTTTGGAAGGTGCATTGGGGGTTATGGCCTCTTTGAAAGGCTGTTAGGGAGGGGGTTAGTGCCTCTTTGAAAGGTGGAATTGGGGGGGGGGGGGGGGTTATTGCGGGAGATTAGTGGCTGGTCGGCACGTGGTCTGGAAAGTAACCCCTTTTAGGATATGGAATTATTAGTAGGTCTCGTGCACTGACATCACAACAATCAGGCACTAAAGCAATAGTCCGGCTAGATGTAAAGGGTTCAAATACATTGGATTTCATTACAATTACTAATATACATTCAGCATCTTCCCCAATGTTTTGCTATCACTGCTGCTGTGTCAGCGGGTGACTAGTCAGGCTCCAACGTGACTAGTCAGGCTCCAACGTGACTAGTCAGGCTCCAACGTGACTAGTCAGGCTCCGACGTGCCCGACTCTTCTCTTCCTCAATGGCAGATGTCAGGAGGCCACATACTCTATAGACTCACGATTTTTACCCAACCAGTGTGCCTCCAGCTGTTGCGAAACTACAACTCCCAGCATGCCCGGACAGCCTTCGGCTGTCCGTGCATGCTGGGCGTTGTAGTTTTGCAACAGCTGGAGGCACCCTGGTTGGGGAATCACTGCCTTAGATGGTTGATGTCGACAATATTCTTCTGCTAACTTTGTTATGTGTATAGTTATGTTTGAAGTCCTTCCATCATTGGAATGTGCCCTCTGTTTGTCAGACATGACGCCACCTTAAAAGTGTGCCTGTCTTATATTTAAAAAAAAAAAAAAAGTTTAGATTGGTCAGGGTCTCAGTGCTGCGACCCCCCCCCCCCCCACCGATCAGGAGATCAGGCGGGGAGAAGTACATACTTGCTCTTTACTCCCTGGTTTGTACTGATCACTTGGAGCCAGGGAATAAAGTGCATAACAATGCGCTTCTCCCATCTCGCTCTCCTGGTCGGTGGGTGTCTTGTCACCAAGACCCCAATCGATCAAAACTTTTGATGTGTCATTCTAAATAAAGGGTACCTGACGTTCCTTTTAAGGGGGTACTCCAGGGGAATTTTTATTTTTATTTTTTTTTATAAATCAAATGTCACCAGAAAGTTTAACAGATTTGTAAATTACTTCTATTTAAAAAAAATGTAATCCTTTTAGTACTTATCAGCTGCTGTATGCTCCAGAGGAAATTCATATCTTTTTGATCTTCCTTTCTGTCTGACCACAGTGCTCTCTGCTGACACCTCTGTCTGTATCAGGAACTGTACAGAGCAGGAGAGGTTTGCTATAGGGATTTGCTTCTGCTCAGGACAGTTCCTGACAGAAATTCAAAAACAAAGAAAGAAAACTTCCTATAAAGCATACAGCACCTGATGAGTACTGGAAGGATTAAGATTTTTTAATAGAAGTGATTTACAAATCTGTATAACTTTCTGGCACCAGTTGAGATATATAGTTTTCCATTGGAGTACCCCTTTATTGCAGTCATTGAGGCAGTCTGTTAGTGGCTTCTTCCCTAGAGCACCCCCTTAAGGGTGTATTTACACATCCACATCCTGTGCTTATTTGATGCTGCAGATTTCAATGTAAATTACCGTATTTTTCGCTGTATAAGAAAAATTCGGTGCCTCTTATATGGCGAATACACCCCTATCGCGGCGGTCCCTGCGGCCATCAACGGCCGGGACCCGCGGCTAATACAGGACATCACCGATCGTGGTGATGCCCTGTATTAACCCTTCAGACGTGACGATCAAAGCTGACCGCCGCATCTGAAGGGAAAGTGACACTAACCCGGCTGTTCAGTCGGGCTGTTCGGGACCGCCGCGATTTCACCGTGGCGGTCCCGAACAGCCCGACTGAATAGCCGGGTTAGTGCTTACAGGACACCGGGGGGGACCTTACCTGCCTCCTCGGTGTCTTCTCCGTTCAGGGATCCCCTGTATGGCCGGCGCTCTCCTTCCTGGTCATCACGTCGTCGCGTACGTGCGTCGGCGTGCGTAACGACGTGATGGCGGCGACGGAGAGCGCGGATACCCGGCCGGCAGCAGAGACGTTCCAGAGCGACGGGGACACGGCAACGGCTGTCCGGGCATGCTGGGAGTTGTAGTTTTGCAACATCTGGATGTCCGCAGGTTGAAGACCACTATTGGGTTCAAAATCTTTATTTTTTTAGATTTTGCACCTAAAAATTGGGTGCGTCTTATACGCCGGTGCATCCTATAGGGCGAAAAATACGGTAATTGAACACAGTTAAAGGGGTGCTCCGGTGGAAAACATTTTTTTTTTTAATTAACTGGTGCCAGAAAGTTAAACAGATTAGTAAATTACTTCTATTACAAAATCTTTACCATTCCAGTCCCTTTTAGCAGCTGTATAATACAGAGGAAATTATTTTCTTTTTGAATTTCTTTTTTGTCTTGTCCACAGTGCTCTCTGCTGACACCTCTGTCCGTGTCAGGAACTGTCCAGAGCAGGAGAAAATCCCCATTGCAAACCTATGCTGCTCTGGACAGTTCCTGATACGAACAGAGGTGTCAGCAGAGAGCCCTGTGGACAAGACAAAAAAGAAATTAAAAAAGAAAATAATTTCCTCTGTACCATACAGCTGATAAAAAGTACTGGAAGGGTAACGATTTTGTAATAGAAGTAATTTACAAATCTGTTTAACTTTCTGGCACCAGTTCATTTAAAAAAAATAAAAGGACGTTTTCCACCGGAGTACCCCTTTAAATCTGTAGCTTCAAATATGTGCAGGATTCCGTGCATGTGAATAGACCCTAAGGAGTATTTTCCCTTTAAAAATGACATGAGAAAAAAATCTTTAAATTGTACTTTTCCTGTATAAAAAAAAATAAATAAAAAATCTTTTGATATGTCAGATGTATCAAAAGTTTTTATCTGTCTGGTTCTGAGTGTCCACACTCATTATTGCGATCGTGTGGGGTCTGAACACTCAGACCCTGACTGATAAAAAAATAAAAAATAAAAAAAAATTTTGACATGTCAAAAAAAAATTTCTGTTGAAAGTTACTTTTTTTTTTTAATGTACTCTAGATCCTTGCTGTTTAACTTCTTTTTTTTAAAGGGGTACTCCGGTGGAAAACTTTTTATTTATTTATTTATTTATTTTTAAACTGGTGCCAGAAAGTTAAACAGGTTTGTAAATTACTTCTAGAAAAAAAAATCTTAATCCGGTGCTCTCTGCTGACCTCTACTGTCCATTTTAGGAACTGTCCAGAGCAGCATATGTTTGCTATGTGGATTTTCTTCTTCTCTGGACAGTTCCTAAAATGGACAGCAGAGGTCAGCAGAGAGCACTGTGGTCAGGACATCAGAGGAAATGCATTTCTTTTTGGATTTCTCTTTAGTATACAGCCCCTAAAAAGTACTGGAAGGATTAAGATTTTTTAATAGAAGTGATTTACAAATCTGTTTAACTTTCTGCCACCAGTTGATTTAAAAAAAAATAAAAATAAAATAAAAAGTTTTCCACGGGAAACTTTAACCCTTATGCTGTGAATAAAGGCTGGAGTACCCCTTTAAGGCTATTTAGTCGAGTAAGCACTTCTTGAGATGGCAGCGATCGCTGTGTAAATTCCTATACAAGCAGATTTCTATTCTACAATGACAGGAACATGAGTAATCCCCCCGCTCTGTCCGTCAGCTGTCGGATGAATCCCAGGAGCCCGGTAGTCACTGCACCAAGTAGTTCGCTGTTGGGACCTTTTTGCTTTTCTTTTTTCCTTTTCTTATAAAAGTTGTAATTTCTACAGAAATCCTCCCGGCCCCTACAGTCTAAGGTCCTCCGTCCTCCCATGTTGTAACTGTTCTGCAATTTTCCTAGGAATTGTAACTTCATAATATAGGGAACGGTTCCAAAATGTATTGTAGATGGCAGCAGGCAGCTCCTTTTCTGTCGGGCACAGGGGTCTTGCTGTGCGGTACTTTGTTTTACCTACATTAGGCGGCATTCAACCATGTTTGGGGCAAACAGCAGCCGGATTCAGCAGGGAAATTTCTAAAACCGCCTCTTGCTCTGGACAGTTCCTGACATTGACAGAGGTGTCAGCAGAGAGCACTGTGGTCAGACAGAAAAGAAAAAAAAGAATAGTACTTTCTGTGGAGCATACAGCAGCTGATAAGTACTGGACGGATTTTTAAATAGAAGTCATTTTACAAATCTGTTTAACTTTCTGGATCCGGGCTGCTGTATGCCCCAAACATGGTGTCAATGCAGCCTAAAATTTACTGTTATAGGGTATGTTCACATTGAGGCACTGATTCCGCACCAGTATTCCGCTCTAATCCCAACTTGAAGAAACGTTCCATTGACTTTAATTGTCTTTCTGCTTCTCAGAGGAATTTCCTCGGGCGAAACTGAAGTGGAATCGTATTCCGCCAGATTAATAAACATCCGTTCTTCTGGTGGAATCCACCCGTAAAAGCCCATTAAAGTAAAAAAAAATTTAAGGAGAATTGAGAGGCAGCCCATTGGTGGTTGTAGAACTGATCCTGCTCAAGATTTCCTCTTCAAATTCTGTGTAATATTCCACATCAAATTCTTCTTCAAATTCCGCAACACTTCCACGTCAAGCAGAAGACGGCAGAGTTATTGAATTTCCTGACCGTAATGATTCCTCCTCAATTCCTCGGTGTGAACATATCCATATAGTGTACAAGTGACCATAAGTGCTACTTAGTAGAGGTCGGCATCGGGATCCCGTGGGACCCAACCCAAAACGTGCAGGAGGTCAGGAGCTGCTGTGGCAGCCTCAATATGATAAGTCCGACTCAGTGACCGGGGTTGCTGCTCCTCCCAGTCCTGTCTCCTCCCCCGGTCGGTCAGAGCCGGCTTGTATGACTGCACACACTCTGCCACCAATGTTACTTACTCACAATCCACACACAGTGCGCTGGGCTGTGGCCCCGGTGGGATATGTAAGTGCACTGACTGCATCTGCCGGTGATCCTCCCAGCCAGGGCCTCTTTCTGCCCTGCTATTCGCAGTGTCTTCTACACTGGGGTGCAATGCTCTGCACATACCCCCATGTGTATAGCAGGACTCTGCACTAGTGCAACTGCTATACACATTGGGGGGATATGTGCAGACTGCAGAGCAGTAATGTCTTCTACAGACCCTAGGGTGCAATGCTCTGCAGTCTGCACAGACCCCCCCCCAGGTTTATAGCAGTGTGTGTGCATTCCTATACAGGTGGGGGTATGTGCAGAGCATTGTACTACAGACTAGGGGGCAATACTCTGCACATACCCCCACCTGTATAGTAATGTACACACACTGCTATACATAGGGAGTATGTGCAGAGCATTGCACCCTAGTGTCTGTACATTCCTATGTGAGCGGGAGGGATAGGACTAACATTTTAGCGGGATTGGACACAAATGTTGTGGGTAGCGGGCGGGAGTGGAGAAAACACCCTGCGGGAGCGAGCGGGATTGGTCAAAAATCATCGGGAGCGTGATTGAAAAAAACAGTCCGGCGCAGGGCTCTAATAGGTAGTGTCCAAATAATAATGACACTTCTCGGCCAAGTCATGATTCCATAGAGTGAGTGCTATGCAGGGCTTCACAGCCCCTCTGTGTAAACTAATATACTGTGCACTGAGAGTAGCAGTGTCATATAGTATCTAAGTGAATACCACCTTATACTGCTGAAGACTGCTCAACGCTATTAACAATCCAATACACAGTGTTTGTAAAGTTCACATTTGGCAGATTTGTTTCTATAAATCCCTATTCAAATTACCGTATTTTTCGTCATATAAGATGCTCCGGCATATAAGACGCAGGGTGAAAATCTAGAAAAAAAAGATTCTGAACCTTCAACCTGCGGACCGCCAGATGTTGCAAAACTACAACTCCCAGCATGCCTGGACAGCCGTTGGCTGTCCGGGCATGCCAGGAGTTGTAGTTTTGCAACATCTGGAGGTCTGCAGGTTGAAGACCACTGGTATAGGAGGTAATACTCACGTGTCCCCGCCACTCCGGACCCGTCACCGCTGCCCTGGATGTCGCCCTCCATCGCTGTTGCCAGGTATCCTCGCTCTCCGTCGCCGCCATCACATCGCTACGCACACCGCTCCTATTGGATGACGGGACGGCGTGCGCGACAACGTGATGACAACGAAGGAGAATGCTGGCCATGCAGGGGATCCCGGCACGGAGCAGACACCGAGGAGGCAGGTATGGTCCCTCCCGGTGTCCTGTAAGCAGTTCGGGACGCCGCAATTTCACCTCGGCGGTCCCGAACAGCCCGACTGAGCAGCTGGGTTAGTGTCACTTTCGCACCAGACGCGGCGGTCAGCTTTGATCGCCGCGTCTGAAGGGTTAATACAGGGCATCACCGCGATCGGTTATCTCCTGTATTAGCCGCGGGTCCCGGCCGTTGATGGCCGCAGGGACCGACCCGATAGGACAGGTTTTAATGTGAATTTGCCGTATAAGACGCACCAACTCCCCCCCCCCCCCCCCCCCCAGTTTTGGGGAAGAAAAAGTGCATCTTATACGGCGAAAAAAAAAAAAATCTATAAAGATGCCTGAGGTGTCTGCTCTAAACAACAAAAAATAATATACTTAGTTATACCACTGTTATAGCAGTTACAATATCGCAAGTGTGAAACCCACGTTTAGGGTCAGTTTACACGGCCTTATTTTTGCTGCAGATTTGCCGCAGCAGATTGAAGTCAGTGGGCAGCAAAATCTGCTGTAGCGTAGAAACAAAACAAAAAAAGTGTGAACTGACCCTTACCGGAAGCAAAAATGTGCGTGTAATGTGGATTCTTATAGCAAAATCCCAACGGGATTCAATACAACCACTGGACAGATGAGGTCCAGTGCTCCATGGTCCATTAAAATGGGCACAGTCATTAAAATCATTTTTTTTTTTTGCATATGATACAGCAGGTAAAATAAGATTTGTACTTTACTCCCTGTAAAATTAATAAATATTTTTATGTCCCTTTCATGGCCTTATAAATCTGGCCACTAGAGGTCTCCTTTCTGGTCCAGACTGCATTCCGTCATCTCAAAAGTACTGACTTTGGTCTCCTGTTGAACTGGCAGGAGACTAAACTCAGAAAGTGCGGTCTGGCCATAGGCAGTGAATAACAATGGCTCTCAAAGTTTCATACACAGGCAAAGAGCGAGTGCTATTCACTGCCTGTGGCCAGACCGCACTTTCTGAGTTTAGTCTCCTGCCAGTCCAGCAGGAGACCAAAGTCTGTGCTTTTGAGAAGACTGAATGCAGTCTGGACCAGAAGGGAGACCTCTAGTGGCCAGATTTATAAGGCCAGGAAAGTAACCTAAAGACATTTTTTTTATTTTATTTTACAGGAAGTAAATGACAATTCTTATTTTACCTGCTGTATCGTATTAAAAAATAAATAAATAAAGTTTAATGACCGTGCCCATTTAAAGGCGTACTCCCATGGAAAACTTTTTTTTTTTTTTTTCTTTTTTAAATCAACTGGTGCCAGAAAGTTAAACAGATTTGTAAATCACTTCTATTAAAAAAAATCTTAATCCTTCCAGTACTTATTAGAGGCTATATACTACAGAGGAAATGCTTTTCTTTTTGGATTTCTCTGATGTCACGACCACAGTGCTCTCTGCTGACCTCTGCTGTCCATTTTTGGAACTGTCCAGGGCAGGAGAAAATCCCCATAGCAAACATATGCTGCTATGGACAGCAGAGAGCGCTGTGGTCGTGAGATCAGAGAAATCCAAAAAGAAAAGAATTTCCTCTGTAGTATAGAGCCCCTAAAATGTATTGGAAGGATTAAGATTTTTTAATAGAAGTAATTTACAAATCTATTTAACTTTCTGGCACCAGTTGATTTAAAAAAAAAAAAAAAAATTTTTCCACGAGAGTACCCCTTTAACCCCTTAAGGACCAAGGACGTACCGGTACGTCCTTGGTCCTGCTCTTCTGATATAACGCAGGGTTACACAGTAACCCCGCGTCATATCATGGCGGGCCCGGCGTCATAGTGAAGCCGGGACCCGCCTCTAATAGCGCGCAGCGCCGATCGCGGCGCCGCGCGCTATTAACCCTTTAGCCGCGCGCTCAAAGCTGAGCCGCACGGCTAAAAGTGAAAGTTCCCGGCTAGCTCAGTCGGGCTGTTCGGGATAGCCGCGGCTAATCGCGGCATCCCGAACAGCTGACAGGACAGCGGGAGGGCCCCTACCTGCCTCCTCGCTGTCCGATCGCCGAATGACTGCTCAGTGCCTGAGATCCAGGCATGAGCAGTCATCCGGCAGAATCGTTGATCACTGGTTTCTTATGAGAAACCAGTGATCAACATAGAAGATCAGTGTGTGCAGTGTTATAGGTCCCTATGGGATAACAATGATCAGTGTGTGCAGTGTTATAGGTCCCTATGGGACCTATAACACTGCAAAAAAAAAGTGAAAAAAAAAGTGAATAAAGATCATTTAACTCCTCCCCTATTAAAAGTTTGAATCACCCCCCTTTTTCAATAAAAAAAAAAACACAGTGTAAATAAAAATAAAAATAAACATATGTGGTATCACCGCGTGCGGAAATGTCCGAATTATAAAAATATATCATTAATTAAACCGCTCGGTCAATGGCGTGCGCGCAAAAAAATTCCAAAGTCCAAAATAGTGCATTTTTGGTCACTTTTTATATCATTTAAAAATGACGATCAATAAGTCCTATCAATGCAAAAATGGTACCATTAAAAACTTCAGATCACGGCGCAAAAAATGAGCCCTCATACCGCCCCATACACGGAAAAATAAAAAAGTTATAGGGGTCAGAAGATGACAATTTTAAACATATTAATTTTCCTGCATGTAGTTATGATTTTTTCCAGAAGCCCGACAAAATCAAACCTATATAAGTAGGGTATCATTTTAATCGTATGGACCTACAGAATACATATCAGGTGTCATTTTTACCGAAAAATGTACTACGTAGAAACGGAAGCCCCCAAAAGTTACAAAACAGCGTTTTTTTTTCAATTTTGTCGCACAATGATTTTTTTTTCCCGCTTCACCATAGATTTTTGGGCAAAATGACTGACGTCATTACAAAGTAGAATTGGTGGCGCAAAAAATAAGCCATCATATGGATTTTTAGGTGTAAATTTGAAAGAGTTATGATTTTTTAAAGGCAAGGAGCAAAAAACGAAAATGCAAAAAACGGAAAAACCTCCGGTCCTTAAGGGGTTAAAGAGTAACAGATACAACCAGCATCATACAGAAGGCAGCGCAGTCTGTTACCTCGGACTCATAGACCAGACTACGGCGGCCATGACCCTCTCTTAGCACTAAGCACCTGATTGTATCAGTCTCTCCAGTGTCTCTGACCCGTGTGTTTATACCTTTTCAGTATCTATAATTCATGGGTCACCGTGGCACTGGTATTATTCGTAGGAATACCATGCAATGGTCACAGCCGTGCACTGAATATACTGATATCGCTGGCTGCTCGCTAGAAATATGCAAAAAAAAAAAAAAAAAAGCTTATTTTTTCCTGTTTGTGTTAATGTATTTAAAGGGGTACTCCGGTGAAAACTTTTTCTTTTATATCAACTGGTGGCAGAAAATTAAACATATTTGTAAATTACTTCTATTAAAAAATCGTAATCCTTCCTGTACTTATTAGCTGCTGAATACTACAGAGGAAATTCTTTTCTTTTTGGAATGCTCTCTGATGACATCACAAGCACAGTTCTCTCTGCTGACGTTATTATAATAATAATGCTTTATTTATTGTTGTCCTTAGTGGGATTTGAACCCAAGTCCCCAGCACTGCCAGGCAGCAGTGCTAACCACTGAGCCACCATACTGCCCTTAGCATACATCTGCTATGCATGGTTGCTAAAATGGACAGAGATGTCAGCAGAGAGCACTGTGCTTGTGATGTCATCAGGGTTCCAAAAAGAAAGGAATTTCCTCTGTAGCATTTAGCAGCTAATAAGTACTGGAAGGATTAAGATTTTTTAATAGAAGTAATTTACAAATATGTTTAACTTTCTGCCACCAGTTGATTTAAAAGAAAAAAGGTTTTCACCGGAGTACCTCTTTAAAGTAAAGTGTGTGTGTCCTAGAGACTCGTCAAAACTCTTCACATGTCTATGTAGTGTTTCCCAACCCAGTCCTCAAGGAACACCAACAGTCCAGGATTTTAATTTTTTTAATCAGTCCAGGATTTTTTTTTAAAGTAATAAATGAGAAAACTTTTAATTATTTTAATTTTTTTTTAAATCAACTGGTGGCAAAATATTAAACAGATTTGTAAATTACTTCTATTTAACAATCTTAAACCTTCTAGTACTTATCAGCTGCTGTATACTACAAAGGAAGTTCTTTTCTTTTTGAATTTCATTTCTGTCTGACCACAGTGTTCTCTGCTGACACCTCTGTCCATGTCAGGAACTGTCCAGAGTAGGAGCAAATCCCCATAGCAAACCTCTCCTGCTCTCGACAGTTCCTGACATGGACAGAGTTGTCAGCAGAGAGCAGTGTGGGCAGACAGAAAGGGGGAGGAAAAAAAAAAAAAAACTTCCTCTGTAGTATACAGCAGCTGATAAGTACTGAAAGGATTAAGATTTTTAAATAGAAGTAATTTACAAATCTGTTTAACTTTCTGGCACCAGTTGATTAAGGGTGCGTTCCCACACGGCGTATTTGACGCTACGCAAAATTTACAGCAGCAGCAGTAAATTCCTTGCTCATTATACACACAGGGCTTTCCGGCAGCAGCCATATGTGTGTAGTGAGTTTTGGAGGCGGAGCCGCGCGTCACAGTCACACTGACACATGGCCCCGCCTCTAAAACGCACTACACACATAGGGCTGCCGCCGGAAAGTCCTGTGTGTATAGTGAGCAAGGAATACACAGCGTATTTCCCGCTGTTGCCATAAATTTTGCGCTGCGTATACGCCTTGTGGGAACGCACCCTAAAAATAAAAAAAAATAAAAAGTCTTCCATCAGAGTACCTCTTTAATCCCTTCCCGCCCCAGCACTTATGCATATGTCCCAGTTTCTAGCTTGGTAGCGCAACTGAACGTATGCATACGTCCTAGCAATCTCCTGCTCTCCGCGATGTCAATCACAGCTGGGGTCCCACCACAGCTGCCGGTAACGAGATTGCGCGGGTCTCGGCAGTGTTAACTAGAGATGAGCGAACTTACAGTAAATTTGATTTGTCACAAACTTCTCGGCTCGGCAGTTGATGACTTATCCTTCATAAATGAGTTCAGCTTTCAGGTGCTCTGGTGGGCTGTATCCACCTTTTCCAGCCCACGGGAGCACCTGAAAGCTGAACTAATTTATGCAGGATAAATCATCAACTGTCGAGCCGAGAAGTTTGTGACGAATTGAATTTACTGTAAGTTCGCTCATCTCTAGTATTAACCCCATAGATGCCATGAAAGTTATGGCTGTCAGAACATGACAACACAAAAAAGGGGAAAAAAGGATTTTGTTGAGAAAAGGGGAAAAAGAACATAAAAAAGCTATATAAATTGTTGCCATAATTGTACTGACCCACAGAATAAAAAGAACATGATTTTTAACATACAGTGAATTCCATAAAAAATTATGACAAAAACGGCAGAAATGTTTACATTTTTCACAATATTTTGGAGTTTTTTCACAAAAAATGCTGCATGAATCAACAAAGATTTACCAATATAAAGTACAGTACAATGTCCCGAAAAACATTTTTAGAATCGCGTCGCTAAGTAAAAGCATTTTTGGTCACTTCATATAGCAGAAAAAATTCATAAAAAATGATTACAAAGCCCATTAAAAAGAAAAAATGGTACTGTTAAAAACCACAGATCACGGCACAAAAATGAGCCCCCCCCCCCCCCACATATATCCCCGTATACAGAAAAATAAGTTATAGGGGTCAGAAGAGGACAATTTTAAGCCTACCAATTTTCTTACAAAGTAATATTTTTTTTTTCACTAGCAAAATAGAACAAAACCTATATAAATTGGGTATCGTTGTAATCGTATGGACCTACAGAATAAAGTAAATTTAATTTTTTTTATTTTTTACCAAAAAGTGCACTGCATAGAAATGCAACCCCCTAAATTTTGGCAATTTGCCTTTTTTTATTTTTTTTATTTAGCCCCACAAATAATTTTGTTTGGCTTCACCATACATTTTGTGGTAAAATGGGTGATGCCATTACAAAGTACAGTAGGTACTAAAAGCCCTATAGATGGAACAATGATAAAAAAAAAAAAAATAAAAAAAAAATTGGAACAGTTAATGTTCCAATGTTCCAAATGTCACCCCTACCCCTTAATTCCCTGGTTGAACTTGATGGACATATGTCTTTTTTCGACCGTACTAACTATGTAACTATGTAATGATTTTAAAAGGCAAAAAGGAAAATGCAAAAAACGTAAAAAATTGTTGTTTCATTAACGGGTTAAAGAAAATAACCTAGAAGTATTAGCGAGCTAAGGAGAAAGGAAAATACAGTTTTCCCTTGTAAGGCTGTGTTCACATAATAAGAGTATTAAAACAGAATTTTCGTTGTACTAGACTCCTCCCACAATGGACACCGGCAGCGTCCACCACATCCGATCCACTTCTAATTGGGTCCATTGGGTTTTCTTGTCTTGTTTGTCATTTTGATGGGAAGAATAGTGCTGCATGCTGCGCTGTTCTTCTTGTTGAATATGAATCCACAATGAATCGTCCATCGCAGAGGAGTCTCCTATGGATGATATTCAAGTAACTTTCTCACTGTGAACCTAAATGGGCACTAATATATATATATATATATATATATATATATATATATATATATATATATATATATAGTATGATGATAACCATAGTCACATCTGTTATTTCCTTACAGGATACAAGTGCTGGAAATGTTTGATCACGCCTACGGCAATTATATGGTGAGTAGAATAAAGCTCTTACACATAAAGTGATATATAAAAATACAATGAACAAGTAAAATAAATTATAATTATATAGCTTAAAATCAATGTCAAACCTGGGGGAATGTTTATGTTGAGATTTAAAGGGGTTCTCTGCCCCAAGACATCTTATCCTCTATCCAAAGGCTAGGTGATAAGATGTCTGAGGGGGTCCCGTTGCTGGGAACCCTGTCAAGGTCACGTCCCACTCGTGATGTTACGGCCACGCCCCTCAATGCAAGTCTATGGGAGGGGGCGTGACTGCCATCACGCCCCCTCCCAAAGACTTGCATTGATGGGGCGTGGCCATGAGGTCACGAGCGGACTGTGACGCCACAAGCCTCCACCCGGCGTCGCCAGTCATCCAGCACGAAGCGAAGTTCGCTCTGTGTACCGGATGTCTGGGGTGCCGCAGCCGAGATTGCGGGGGTCCCCAGCAACGGACCCCCGCGATTAGACATCTTATCCCCTATCCTTTGGGGATAGGGGCTATCCCCAAAGGATGTCTAGGGCGCGGAGTAGCCTTTTAAGCTTGGTGTATTTCACTGGTTTTTCACGTGTCTGTGTGCCTACTTGTGCCAGTGTGAGTCACTTTGTGCCAGTTACGGCACTAATGTGAAAATGGACCAATTTAAAGTACACCTGTCACTTTATCTAAAGCTGTTAAACACAGTGAAATATGGGTTAAAAACCACATAAGTCATACTTCTGTTTTTGCATTTGGTTCATTATTTTAATAAAAAAAATAAAAAAAATGTTAACAGCATCTGCTAGTGTCAGAGAGGCATGGCCCAGGGCCCGTCTGCATGCACAGTCAGTGGCTATGTAGGTGTAGGAATGATTCCCCAATCTGTCAGGCTTACCTCGCCTCTGCCACAATTGACAGTGTATACGCGGGCAGATGAGCACTGTGTGTCAGTCACCAGGCGAAGCAAGTGTGACTGCACGCATTGTGACCGGGGCCACACTGGTGGACGCTGTAAAAATAACTTTTTATTTTTTTTATTTTTTTATTGGAATAAAGCAACTAAATCCTCAAACAATGGTATGCCTTCCATGTGGTTGTTAACCCCTTAACGACGCAGGACTTAAATGTACGTACTGGTGTGCTGGTAATTAGCACGTACATTTACGTCCTATGCATAACCACGAGCATCGGAGCAATGTTCGCGTCATGCACAGCAGGTCCCGGCAGCTGATAGCAGCCAGGGACCCGCCCGTAATGGCGGACATCCGCGATCGCGCGGTTGTCCGCCATTATCCCTCAGATGCCGTGATCAATACAGATCATAGCATCTGCAGCATTGCGGACATTAAAATGGATGATCGGATCACCCTCAGCGCTGCCGCGGCGATCCAGTCATCCAGCATGTCAGACGGAGGTCCCCTCACCTGCCTCCGCTGCCTTCCACGGGTCTTCTGCTCGGGTCTCTGAGATTGCGCAGACCAGAGCAGAAGATGACCGATAATACTGATCAGTGCTATGTCCTATGCATAGCACTGAACAGTATTAGCAATCGAATGATTGCTATAAATAGTCCTCTATGGGGACTATTAAAGTGTAAAAATAAAAGTTAAAAAATGTAAAAAAAAGTTTGAAAACACCTCTCCCCCAATAAAAACGTAAATTGTCCCATTTTCCCTATGGAAATAAAAAAAATTATTATATACATATTTGGTATCACCGCGTGTGTAAATATCCCAACTATTAAAATAAAATGTTAATTATACTGTACGGTGAACGGCGTGAGCGTATAAAAAAAGTCAGAAAGCTGCTTTTTTTTATAACATTTTATTCCAAAAAAAATTAATAAAAAAAGTATTAAGTTTTATATAAGCAAATGTGGTATCAATAAAAAGTACAGATCACGGCGCAAAAAATGAGCCCTCATACCGCCGCTTATACGGAAAAATGAAAAAGTTTAATTTTTTCAAAATAGGGGGGATTTTAAACGTACTGATTTGGTTAAACAGTTTTCTATTACTGTTGCGCTTAAAAAATCGCAAAGTATGTTATCATGGTATCATTTTAATCGTATTGACCCAAAGAATAAAGAACACATGTCACTTTTACCGTAAATTGTACGGCGTGAAAACGAAACCTTCCAAAATTGGCAAAATTGCGGTTTTCTTTTTAATTTCCCCACACAAATAGTATTTTTTTGGTTGCGCCATATATTTTATGGTAAAGTGAGTGATGGCATTACAACGGACAACTGGTCGCGCAAAAAACAAGCCCTCATACTAGTCTGTGGATGAAAATATGAAAGAGTTATGATTTTTTTTAAGGCGAGGAGGAAAAACAAAAACTTAAGGCCTTAAGGCCCAAATGGGCTGAGTCCTAAAGGGGTACTTCGGTGGAAAACATGTTTTTTTTTATCAATCTGTGCCAGAAAGTAAAACCGATTTGTAAATTATTTCTATTTAAAAATCGTAATCCTTCCATTACTTATCAGCTGCTGTATACTACAGAGGAAGTTGTGTAGATCTTTCCTGTCTGACCACAGTGCTCTCTGCTGCCACCTCTGTCCATATCAGGGACTATCCAGAGTAGGAGAGGTTTGCTATGGGGAATTGTTCCTACTCTGGACAGTTCCTGACAGACAGAGGTGTCAGCAGAGAGTACTGTGGTCAGACTGGAAAGAACCACTCAACTTCCTCTGGAGCATTCAGCAGGTAAGTACTGGAAGGATTAAGATTTTTAAAAAGAAGTAATTTACAAATCTGTAACTTTCTGGCCCCAGTTGATTTGAAATTTTTCCACTAGAGTACCTCTTTAACCCCCTACTACTGTGTCACCAGTTTAAGACCTTTTAATGACGTGACAGATGCACCAAAGATGGTCAAGAAAAAAGTTTAAACAATATGCGGCAATGTTGCGCCATTATGAAACATTTTGTACCAAAAACTGTAGAAAATACCTTAGTAAATATCTCGGAACATAGGAGATAACACAACTACCTTTTTAGGGTTTCAGTTCTGCTTTGTCAGTCTCAGGAGAAACTTTAAAACACCATAAAAAAAAAGAAAAAAACAACAAAAAGTGTCTGCTCTCAATCTGGGAAGTCTGGGCCAAAGTTCGATCCATTAAAGGAGGGGGGGAAAAAAATTAATAAATATGTGTGTATGCGTGTATATATGTGTGTGTATGGGTGTGTGTGTGTATGTATGTATATATATATATATATATATATAATATTTATATTATATATATATATATATTTATATTATATATATATATATATAATATTTATATTATATATATATATATATATATATATATATATATATATATATATATATAATATTTATATTATATATATATATATATATAATATTTATATTATATATATATATATATATATATATAATATTTATATTATATATATATATATATATATATATAATATTTATATTATATATATATATATATATAATATTTATATTATATTTATATATATATATATAATATTTATATTATATTTATATATAATATTTATATAATATTTATATATAATATTTATATAATATTTATATATAATATTTATATAATATTTATATATATATATATATATATATATATATATAATATAAAAAATATTGTTTTTGTTTGACCTGTATTGTGAAGTGCAGCATTTGGGTGGAAGGCAGATATCAGTGATCAGCAGGGAGATCCCCGGACACGCACCATCTGGCTTGTATTACTTGTGTTTATTCTCGGGGTGTTGCACTTGCAGTGACTGTACAGTAAATAATGGCTGACGATGGAGTTTGCAGAACCGTACAAATTTACACGCACTGATACCGAGGTCTCATTTGTCGGTATCTTGTTCTGTCCCGCCAGCCCTTTCCTCTCGTACAGACGCACCTGCTCTCTCTTTTCCAGCAAGTCTCCCCTGAGAAATCGTAGAAGGTGCAAGCATTGGTGTGACACTCTGCAGCGCTAATTGTTCGCTTGCCTGCTCTTATCATTGTTGGGGCACAAAGTGGTTAAACAGAACATTGTTTTTAAACATTGACTCTTACGTCTGTGCTCTAGCTCAGTGTTTCCCAACCAGGGTGCCTCCGGCTGTTGCAGAACTACATCTCTCAGCATGCCCGGACAACCGAAGGCTGTCTGGGCATGCTGGGGGTTGTAGTTTTGCAACAGCTGGAGGCACCCTAGTTGAGAAATTCTACCGTCTAGCCTGTGCATACAGCTTGCTTGTTAGGTGGCCAAGCTACAACGTTGCAAAGGACATCCTATTGTTTTTGTTAAAAATTACTATTTTTATTCCACTGCTCTTATATTAGCTGCACCATTACCAAAAAGTCATTAAAGGGGTATTCCAGGAATTTTTTAAATTTATTTATTTATATATATATATAATATATAATATATCTCCACTGCCTCCAGAAAGTTAAACAGATTTGTAAATTAATAGCAAAATAAAATGGTTTCCCCCACCTCAAGGCTCGTGTTTATATTATTATCTATAAGATAATGCAATAAGACCGTACTTCTATTATTTTATTAAAATTTATCATATGAATTAAAATTCCACTCTCACAGGGCCCTTGTGGGAGAAGAAATATTAAAATACAAATAAAAATACGAAACAGTAAAAATATGACACTCAAATGCTATATTTTTTGCAAAATTAGACTCATGGACACCAAAATATCTATTAGATGTAACTGTCCTTTAGATTGTAGCAATGATTGCTGTAATGTTGTTATATTGTCTCTGGTCAGATTTTTCAATATAACTGTGAGCTATAACAAGTGATGCAATACATGATGATCTATTACCAGTTCTTTGTGGACGGCAATTACTCGCTGAGCTGCAGATATACTTGCAGGAATATGTGCTGGCATGCACAGGTGGCGGCTGGTCCTGACAGCTCAGAGCCCGGATGATACCGCCCCATGAATCGAGGAGATGGATGCAGAGCCTCGTGGCGGCTGGTCCTGATGGCGAAGGACCCGGATTATGCCGCCCGATGGGATCGAGGAAGTGAATGCAGAGCCTCGTGTTTTCAGCGTCTGACGTCAGAGTTCATGCGGACCATGGGAACCGAGACTTAGATGCAGGTAAGTCCTGGGGATGGATTGCTCATTCAGAGCTGTGGATAATATCCAGAGTGTAGCTGTCCAGAATCTTGACAGTAAAGTTCTTTAGGCAATGAGTGGCATAAATGACATCAATAACTAGACGCGTTTCAGGGTGCTTAGTAATCTGACCCTTTCTTCAGTAGTCAACTACTGAAGAAAGGGTCAGAGATTACTAAGCACCCTGAAACGCGTCTAGTTATTTATTGATGTTATTTATGCCACTCATTGCCTAAAGAACTTTACTGTCAAGATTCTGGACAGCTACACTCTGGATATTATCCACAGCTCTGAATGAGCAATCCATCCCCAGGACTTACCTGCATCTAAGTCTGGGTCCAACCAGTCTCAGTTCCCATGGTCCGCATGAACTCTGACGTCAGACGCTGAAAACACGAGGCTCTGCATTCACTTCCTCGATCCCATCGGGCAGCATAATCCGGGTCCTTCGCCATCAGGACCAGCCGCCACGAGGCTCTGCATCCATCTCCTCGATTCATGGGGCGGTATCATCCGGGCTCTGAGCTGTCAGGACCAGCCGCCACCTGTGCATGCCAGCACATATTCCTGCAAGTATATCTGCAGCTCAGCGAGTAATTACCAACCACAAAGAACTGGTAATAGATCATCATTTATTGCATCACTTGTTATAGCTCACAGTTATATTGAAAAATCTGACCAGAGACAATATAACAACATTACAGCAATCATTGCTACAATCTAAAGGACAGTTACATCTAATAGATATTTTGGTGTCCATGAATCTAATTTTGCAAACAATATAGCAATTGAGTGACATTGTTTTTACTGTTTCGTATTTTTATTTGTATTTTAATATTTCTTCTCCCACAAGGGCCCTGTGAGAGTGGAATTTAAATTCATATGATAAATTTTAATTAAATAATAGAAGTACGGTCTTATTGCATTATCTTATAGATAATAATATAAACACGAGCCTTGAGGTGGGGGAAACCATTTTATTTTTCTATTGATATTTTCAACACACCGTGGTATAGGTGTGTACCCCATTCCACCTCGGTAAGTGTATAGTTGTGAGCTGCACCTACAATTTTCTTTTTTCTTTTAAGATTTGTAAATTACTTCTATTAAAAAATCTTAATCCTTTCAGTACTTATCAGCTGCTGAAGTGGAGTTGTTGTTTTCTGCAGGGCTGTGGAGTCGGTAGATAAATGTTCAGACTCCGGAGTTTTCTGTACTTCCGACTCCTCTGTATTAATATGCAAATGTATTTTATACATTCCTTGAAGGAAAGAAAGGCAACATAAATGTCATTACCACAGGACTACAGGCTGGGAAGCCAACAGTCTACTGTATTGAACAGTTTGTGTGCTGATCTGCTGCTGAAGATAGGGCAGTGGGAGGATCCAGGAAGGGGCATTTATTATAAAACATGATTTTCCCTAGTAGAATGCCATAGTCATGTTTAAAGTTTAAAGGGGTACTCCGCCCCTAGACATCTTATCCCCTATCCAAAGGATAGGGGATAAGATGTCAGATCGCCGGAGTCCCGCTGCTGGGGACCCCCGGGATCTCCGCTGCGGCACCGCGCTTTCATTACTACACAGAGCGAGTTCGGGGGACGAATACAGAGTGATACAGGGGACGGAGCAGCGTGACGTCATAGCTCCGCCCCTTGTGACATCATGGCCCACCCCCTTAATGCAAGTCTGTCAGGGGGCGTGACGACTGCCACACCCCCTCCCATAGACTTGTATTGAGGGGGCTGGCCGTGACATCACGAGGGGCCGGGCCGTGACGTAACGATGCTCCAGCCCCTGTATCGCCCGTCATTATGCACAGAGCGAACTCGCTCTGTGCAGTAATGATAGCGCGGTGCCGCAGCGGCAATCCCGGGGGTCCCCAGCAGCAGGACCCCGGCGATCTGACATCTTATCCCCTATCCTTTGGATAGGGGATAAGATGTCTAAGTGTGGAGTACCCCTTTAAGCTAACAATCGCGTTTACAAGTTTTTATAGCCTTAGCTGTATGGCACAGTTTTTCTAATGGTTTACAGCTTCAGTCTTGAACTATTGACCCTCCATTCCCTTCACTTATACAAGTGTCTCTAGTCCTGCAAAAAACATATTTACTTAACCCCTTATCAGTGAGAGGCTAGGTTACCCATAGGATCCCTCTAACAGCAGAACACAACACTATGGAAAGTATAAGTATTGCCGCTCCTAATTGTGCGTTGCGTGCCATATAGTTAAGCACATGAAAAGCTTCTTCACGGTCACTTAACGTGTTCGTTTTGCGGTTACGTGAGGCACTGCATTGAATTGGTCTTTATTCTTATAGTAGAGAAGTCATTAATTATAACTTTTTGTGAATTGGGACATTTAAACTTGCTTTTTATTTTCTATTCCAATCTAAATTTAGTAGGAGTCGGTGCATTGTTTGCCGACTCCGACTCCAGGTACTCTCCGGCCTCAGACTCCACAGCCCTGGTTTTCTGTCTGGCAACAGTGCTCTCTGCTGACATCTCTGCTTGTCTCAGGAACTGCACAGAGTAGAAGAGGTTTGTTATGGGGATTTGCTTCTAAACTGGGCAATTCCGAGACACATGTCATCAAAGAGCACTTAGACAGAAAGAACAACTCAACTCAGCAGCTCATAAGTACTGAAAGGATTAAGATTTTTTAATAGAAGTAATTACAAATCTGTTTTCTGGAGCCAGTTGATATATAAAAAAAAGTTTTTTTTCTGGATAACCCCTTTAAACTTTGCCCACTGGTAGAGCCCTGAGCTGTGCATAATCTTATGTTAAATAAGTCATGACACATGGCCTAGCAGCCATCTTGGCTTTTGTGGCAATTTTTGCCTAATATAAAAAATCTTATTTTCTGGAACCGCTGACACTACAGATGTTTAAATTGCTGTGTGTGGTTCCACTGTTGTCCAGAGTCTGATTTTATTTATTTTTCATTACGGGACTGTTGACCACATGGTTGGCTGCCATATTGGATTGTGCAATATTCTAAAAAACCTCTTCTCTAAAAATCATATGTTGAACAATTCACATTTCGGCACACATGTCCATGGTAACATGAAGAAGCGCTGTATATCCCTGAATGATTGACCCGACTGCATTTTATATAAACATTGTAACATTTCTCTTCTCTTGGCCACCCAGCAACATGCGTATCCTGCTGATGAACTTATGCCTCTGACCTGCCGTGGTAGAATACGTGCCTAGAACCGAGCAGAGGAGATGTGGATGATGCTTTGGGAAAGTAAGTTTTTTATTTTTTTATTTTATTTTAATGAGTTATCCAGGCCATAGAAATGATGACGCCATGCTGGGAGTTGTAGTTATGAACTTCATGCAAAACAAATGTTCATAGACTGATTTCCAGGACTAGTCCTTCTGTAGTGACATCTGTAGAGCTCAATGGGGGAGATTTATTAAAACCTGCCCAGAGGAAATGTTGTCCAGTTGCCCATAGCAACCAATCAGCTTCCTGTTTTCATTTTTAACAAGGCCTCTGCAAAATGAAAGAAGTGATCTGATTGGTTGCTATGGGCACTGGGCAACTTTTCTTCTGGACAGGTTTTGACTATCTCCCCCAATGACCTTATCAATCAGATGCTCAACCATTTCGAAACACAATATAGACAGCTATCTCTGTGTCCCCCCCCCCGTCTATTTAGGATAGGCATTATGCCCAAAAAAAAGAGCTCCAACACCTACTCGGGTCACTCTACATGATGGATGTGACCTAGACGGGCTCTAAAGGCGAGATCTCAGTCCTATACAGATATTTACTAACTCTAAAACTGACCTCAATAAGGCTGCGTTCACACGGCCGTCTAGACCCGTCCCGTTCTTCTCCCGTCAAAATTAATGATATAAATGGAAGTTATCCGTTTTTATCTGTTTGGATCCGTTATTCTTCAGTTAATAAACCAAAAAAAAATATATTATATATATATATATATAATATATATATATTTTTTTTAGTTCTGAGCAATGCTCAGAAGTAAAAACGGATAAAAAAAAGATTGAAAAAAAACGGATGCAAACGGATGACTCATCCGTTTTCCATAGACTTCAATCTTAATTTACTGTGTCCGTTTTTTTCTTTCGTGTTTTTTTTTTTTGATGGAAGAAAAAATACTGCATGTGCTGTTTTTTCTACCATCAGGCGAAATGAGGGCAGACGGGTACAAACGAATTGTAAAAAAAAAATCCCATTTATATGAATAAGATTTTTTATTTTTTTTTAAACCGTTTTTAATCCATTTACTGCCTGCAAGAAAGGAAACAAAACGAGAATAAAAAAAGAGGACAGACGGCCGTGTGAACGCACCCTAAGTGGACAATGGCTGTCCCATCATTGGATACAGCTGACCACCTCAACATTTTCATATATTCTGTAGAAAACGTCTTTGCAGTGTCAAATCTCTACAACAGACTTTTGTGTATGTAGAACAGTGTGTCTCCACCATGCCTGCTCTGCCAGACCTGTACTCTATGGACCCCATTAAATGACAGTCGGTTCCATCTTGGTGTCTGTGGATTTAGTAGGGAGAATAATGCAACAAACTTTTTTTTTTTTGTCAAATCTGACAGAACAACCTGTCACGCCCCCTCCCATAGACTTGCATTGAGGGGGCGGGGGCGTGGCATCATGAGGGGGCAGGGCTTTGACGTCACAAGCTCCCGGCTCCAGCGTTCGGAATAGTTTGTTCCAAACGCTGAGCAGTGGAGTACCCCTTTAAGTGTATATTGTATGGCATAAAATTGAAAATGCAAAAAATATAAAAAGTGAATTTTGGCACCAGCCCAATAATGACATAATTTTTTTTTCTTCTTCTTTCTTTGTAGGTTTTCCTTAACTTTAATTGATACACTGGATACATTGGTGGTATGTTATCTTTGTTTTGTTTTTAACATCTTCATTGCAAATGCTAATTTCTGGACCTTTTTTAATCTGTAAATACAGTGCTCCCTCAAGTTACAATGGTCGTCCTGGAACCGATTAATATTGTATGTTGAAACCATCGTATGTTGAAACCATACCTCTATGCAAACCTGGTAATTGGTTCTGAAGCCACCAAAATGTCATCCAAAAATAGGAAAAAGTGAGGATTAAAGAAAAATAAGTAAATAACTACCGTAATATAGACAAAGCAAATCCTTATATATAACAGTAAGAAAGATCTGCTGGGAGCTGTAATCACTGTCTATGTCAGCGTTTCCCAACCAGGGTGCCTCCAGCTGTTGCAAAACTACAACTCCCAGCATGCCCGGACAGCCGTTGGCTGTCCGGGCATGCTGGGAGTTGTAGTTTTGCAACAGCTGGAGGCACTCCGGTTGGGAAACGCTGGTCTATGTAGAGGACAGGAGCTTCTTCAAGGGTCCTGTACAGAACACAGTGTCCTAAAAAAGTAACATGGAGCCGCCCTCACCTGGTGTCCAAAGGAGCAGCTAACCGTGGTACGGGTTAAGAGTACAGAACATGTAATACCTCCCTGTACTGTAGGGAGCGCTACCAGACACCAGTCAGTGCATACACTTCAGTAATACAAGTGTTTTACCAGTAAAAAAAGTCCATCCTGATTGGTCAGCTCTTCCAGCCATTGACACGTTTCGCAGATCTGGACTGTCTGTACATTGTATGTTGAGTCTGGTTTCAAGTTACGATGGTCCAGAAAAGACCATTGTATGTTGAAACTATTGTATGTTGAGGCCAATGTAAGTTGAGGGATCACTGTAGGTGTATTTTATAATAATAATAATAATGATAATAATAATAATGATGATAATGATAATAATGATAAAAAATAAATAAAGATTTGGAGACTGTTCACATTTGCTTTATGGTTTCAGATGATATTTAGTAATGGCATTATGCTGAATCTAGGTTAGCTGGACAAAAAGCGTCTAACAGACCCCACTGACTGTGATGTGAGGCTTAATGCAGATGTGAACGGACCTTTAGAGTATTTGATCCCATGCATTATGTTCGTATTTTCTTAAGTCATTGAAAGTATAATTCACTCAGCCTTCAGTCGTGGAAAAGTAAATAGTGGAAATGTTTTCTATTCTTTCAACCAGAAATGTTCTTCAGTTGCGCAAAGTATATTTGCAGAAGTCAAAGGTTTATGATTTACAAGGTCGTTCCCCCTCAAAGACATTGGGCGGCTGGTTCACACTACATAATTATCTCTGAGATACAGAGCAGATCCTGAGTGTAATTGAAACTTAAAGGGGTACTCCCGTGGAAAACTTTTTTTTATTTTATTTTTTTTAATAAACTGGCTCCAGAAAGTTAAACAGGTTTGTAAATCACTTCTATTAAAAAATCGTAATCCTTCCAGTACTTTTTAGGGGCTGTATACTAAAGAGAAATGAAAAAAAGAAATGCATTTCCTCAGATGTCATGAGCACAGTGCTCTCTGCTGACATCTCTGTCCATTTTAGAAACGGTCCAGAGCAGCATATGTTTGCTATGGGGGTTTTCTCCTGCTCTGGACAGTTGCTAAAATGGTCAGCAGGGAGCACTGTGGTAATGACATCAGAGGAAATGCATTTCTTTTTTGGATTCTCTTTAGTTTACAGCCCCTAAAAAGTACTGGAAGGATTAAGATTTTTTTTTTTTAATAGAAGTGATTTACAAATCTGTTTAACTTTCTGGCACCAGTTGATATAAAAAAAGGTTTTCCACGGGAGTACCCCTTTAACGTCCATGCCAGAAAGTGCCGTCCCATTCACTACAGCGTTGTGAGATAAAATGGAATCCGTCGAAAATTTCCTTGTGAAAATTGTGTGTGGAAATTTCGTAGTGTTAAACGTGCCCTTAGGCTAAGTTTCCACTTGTTTTTTTGGGAGGCGTTTTGCCCCCAAAAAGGGGCATGGCATTTTTCTGTGGGAAAACCGCTGCGGCCAGATGTTAGCAGGAGTCAATGGGGAAATGCCAAACCAAATTTTCGTCTTTGGCGTTTTTTCCCCTGACCCCGGCGTTTTGCTGCGATCTAGCAGTTTTTCAAAATCGCAGCATGCTGGGAATATGGCATTTTTTTTAAGCAAATATGCCATACTTTCAGCATCCTCGGAGAGAAAGAGTGATGCATAGCATCCCTACTTCCAGTATACAGTGTACCCTACACATTGCTGGCTCACTTAACTGCTAGACAGTGTAGGTTAACCCTTTTTTGCATCTACAATATATACAGCTATCTATAGATAGCTCTATATAGAAGACAAGGTCCACTTACCTCCCTCGCTCCTGTCCTCGCCTGGTCCGTGTAGCTCCGCCCCCTAGTGATGAAGTTATTAGGGGTGGAGCTACAGACGGGAACCAGGGTGGTAAGTGTGAGGCTCTGCTCACATTATAATGTAAACAGACCCTTCAGGAAGTTTTGCAACAATTGGAGACACCCTGTATGGGTAGACAATGCATTATTGGCACTCTCCCCAGTGGAGAGCGCCAAGAATATAATAACAATGGTCCTCGCCCACCCTGGTAACGTTAGGCTGTTGGTATTTGGCTGAGAATGAAATACAGGGAATCCTGTGTTTTTTTTTTTGTTTTTTTTTTTTGTTTTTTTTATTTAAAAAAAAACAAAAAAAAAAAAAACCTGCATAGGGTTCCCCATATTTTCATTCTCAGTCAGATACCAAGCAGCAACAGCCTAACGTTACCAGGGTGGGCTAGGACCATTGTTACTGGCCCTCCTCAGCCTAAACAACGCCAGCCTGTTACCACCTAGGCCCAGGAGCGCCATTTTAGATACGCCGGGCCTGTTGGTACCGACCCCGGCTTAGTAATGGATTCCGTCTAGAAGACTGCTTCCACTACTAAGCCTGAAAATTGAATACAAGAAAACATTACACATTGGAAATTATTTTATTTAAAAAAAATAAAATAAAATAAAACACTCCACCAAACACCCCCCCCCCCCCAGCCCTCGTTAACCATTTTATTAGAAGAAAAAAAATCCAGTACGTTGCCGTAGTCCAAGAATCCGCTGTAATCTGACACAAGAAGGGGGAAAAAATAACACAAAAATGGGTTATTACATTTTTGGCGCTCTCCACTGGGGAGAGTGCCAATAATGCAATGTCTTCCCAAACAGCGAGCCTCCAATTGTTGCAACACTACAACTCCCAGCAAGCCCAGACAGCCTTTGGCTGTCCGGGCATGCTGGGAGTTGTAGTTTAGCAACAGCTGGAGTCTTCCTATCTGGGAGGACACTGTCAGAAGGGTCTATTTACATTATACAAAACGTACAATGTGAACAGAGCCTCACACTTACCAGCCTGGCTCCTATTTGTAGCTCTGCCCCTAATGAAGTTATCACTAGGGGGCGGAGCTACACAGACCCAACGGGCACAGGAGCGAGGGAGGTAAGTGGATGTCTTCTTTATACACGATATACAGCTATCTATAGATAGCTGTATATACTGTATACCAACCAAGGGGACTATAGGAGCAGGGAGTCCTGTCAGTCTGGTGACGGGATTCCCGGCTCCTGTACAGTATACATGGGTACACCATGCCCCCCTGTATACTATACGGCCGAGGGAGGTGAGTAGTGATGCTGTACATCCCTCCTCATCTCCTTACACTCTGTGGACCGGGCGCTCAGCATCCGACCCAGTGTGTGGTGCCTGAAGGCAGTGAAAAAACTACTATGAGGGACAGTTCCACACACCAGAAAAAAAATGACAAAAATGCAGGAAAGAGCTTTCTGGCGTTTAAAAAAATAAATAAAAATAAAAGTGGAAACTTAGCCTTAGACGGCACCATTTTATCCTGAGCCGCTGTGATGATTGTGGCACATTTGAAGACTGTACACCTGATTGAAAAATCTGGTGCTTCCACAGTATCCCCCCTTCTTGATGGAACCGTGATAGGAGGATGATGCCCGCTCTTTACTGTAGGGACAGGGAAAAAAGCTAAAAAAAAATCCCGTCACCATAAAGATGAGAGCAGCAGGAAGGTTGATCTGGACTCCAGGAGTTTCCCTTCTCCCTTTCAAAAGATGCTGTGGCAGTATTCCATGGTGCAGGAGTCCTCTAGAAAGAATGCCGCTAAGCGGGGGAAGGCAAGAAGGTTCTAAGGGCGTAGCAGGCCTGAGGGGGGTATGAGCGGGGGGCTGCTGTTACCGGTATATGCATACAAGTATTACTTGTTCCTGAACTGGAGGTACGGCAGGAACGTCACAATCGGTCATACCAGAAGTGACGTGACAAAAGGGCGGGGTGGTGCTGCCTCTAAATTTGTGTTTCCCAACCAGGGTGCCTCCAGCTGTTGCAAAACTACAACTCCCAGCATGCCCAGACAGCCGAAGGCTGTCTGGGCATGCTGGAAGATGTAGTTTTGCAACAGCTGGAGGCACCCTGGTTGGGAAACACAGCAGTAATGTCTTATTAAGGCAGTGTTTCCCAACCAGGGTGCCTTCAGCTGTTGCAAAACTACAACTCCCAGTATGCCCAACATGCCTGGCATGATGGAAGTTGTAGTTTTGAAACAGCTGGAGGCACCCTGGTTGGGAAACACTGCTCTAAAGGCAGGGAGAGAGACTTACTCTTCTTGTGAAATGACTGATGGCATCTGTGGCCGACATTTATCATTGCCTTTAGACTGTTTTTTTTTGTGTTTAGAAAAGGCGCAAGAAAGGTGCAAGCAGGGTTTATTTGCTCTTTATTTGCGCCTTTTTTAATTTACACACTTCTGCTGATTTTGAGTTGCAATCCACTGATTTTGGCAATACACATGATATGGAAGGGTTTTATGAACTGCGTCTTTTTGTGAAAAGGTGCAAAAAAGCGCAAAACCACGAAAAACTCTCTAAAACTACACCAGCCCAGACTTAGCTTAGCTTTTTGGGGTATGTGAAGAGTGAAATTTTAGAAAATGTGACCTGCACAAAATTTATCAAATGCTCTGCTACCTTTTTTTTAAATAAATTTGGTGCTCCTACCAGGGGTTATCCAGGAAAAAACTTTTTTTTTATATATCAACTGGCTCCAGAAAGTTAAACAGATTTGTAAATTACTTCTATTAAAAAATCTTAATCCTTTCAGTACTTATGAGCTTCTGAAGTTTAGGTTGTTCTTTTCTGTCTAAGTGCTCTCTGATGACACGTGTCTCAGGAACCGCCCAGTTTAGAAGAGGTTTGCTATGGGAATTTGCTTCTAAACTGGGCGGTTCCCGAGACACGTGTCATCAGAGAGCACTTAGACAGGAAAGAACAACCTTAACTTCAGAAGCTCATAAGTACTGAAAGGATTAAGATTTTTTAATAGAAGTAATTTACAAATCTGTTTAACTTTCTGGAGCCAGTTGATATATAAAAAAAAAAGTTTTTTCCTGGAAACCCCTTTAACTCTCATTTTTCCATACACTGGGCTGTATAAGGTCTCATTTTTCGCGCCATGATCTGTAGTTAATTTTATTTTTTTAACTTATATGACACAGAACCATTAGCATTTTATTTTAATAGTTTGGAGAATCCGTAATGTTTTAGGGCCTTAGAGCTAAGAAAAGATACATTTTTCTGGTTAACTCCAATTTAAAGGGGTAGTCCACTGCTCAGCGTTTTGAATCAAACTGTTCCGAATGCGGGATGATGTCATAACCCCGCCCCCTCACAGTGTCACGCCCCGCCACCTCAATGCAAGTATATTGGAGGGGGTGTGACTGAGCGGAGTACCCCTTTTAAAGAAAAGGAGAATAAAGATGAGAGAAATTAATAATAGGTTTTCCTATGATCCAGAAGACTCAAAAATCTGAAATGAAATCCCAAAGTGTATAGTGTAGTTCAATTTATTTGTTTTGCAGACATTTGTACCCCAGGGGAAAAGCTCTTCTCCTAAACTGCAAGGTCAGCCAAATTGCTAGACACAGCTAGTCTCATGACACAACCAATTACGACATGACCTCTTACTGCATTGTATAAAATGTGCATGGGGCGACTCCCGTTAGCTTCTCCCCGCCTCGCCAGTTTTGATTGATAGAGATCTCCCGGTTTGGTTATAAGTCGAGATCCATCAATCAAGGTCGGCTTGGCAGGCAGAAGCCGTTGTGACCCCCTTAGACAACTTGTGGTTCAGGCAGCATGAGTGATGAAAGTGATGGCCTGTTCCATTTGAACTCATACTTCAATTTTGGCACATGTACAGTAGTCAGTCTTCCCCCAAATCAAAGGTGTGGGAGGTATATGGCTATCTTTAAAAAGGAAAAAAAACATGTACACAGGAGGTAGAACTACTGGATTTTTAAGCTCAAAACTCTTACCCCCCAGGGTTTGAACGAATATATTGAAAATCCCACCTAAAATCCGCTATGCCCAGTCCCCCACCTTCCATTTGTTCCATCAGAGACATTACCATCAGCACGGGCGGTCCTGAAATCGGCTTAGACTGCTACAACAACTCCCCGGTCAGGACACGTACTGCACACCAAAAATCCGTCACAGACCTTCTTTATTAAGTAGGCGATGGTTTGATTGGCTGAGACTCCCACATATCAGCAGCAACCAACATATCATATCCATATCTCCGATTCTTCACATTGCTGGGTAGGCTTGAATCCGGTTGGTCGCTTCCCAGGTGACGTCACAAATGAAGCCCCTGATTGGCCAAAAGCACACCATCATTTAACTTTGAAGTTATCCCGTCTACCGCCACTCCTACAGCCCGCTGATTGGCTGACTTATCCTGGACTATATTGGTCACGTCACACACCACGTGACTACATAAACCTAGGCATTCAGCCGAAACACCGGCTGACCACGTCATCACTTATCCATCATCAGGTTGGTCGCTGCCTTTGCGGCCCTGGAATCTGATTGGTCAGTGACCGCTCACAACAAACAGCGGTCCTTTTGACTTACCTTTTTACACTAGTATAGTACGTCATCGCGTATCTATACTCTGGTCGCCCGTCACACACTGTGTTCAGCGCGAATTACAAACTACGGCAACCCCTCCAAGCCTCATTTTCAAACACTAGCCAGCCCGAGTCTCGTTTTGGAGCCGTGGCTAATGAAATAAAAAAAGTGACCATTATTTACAGTGTTTCTATATGTTCCTTTGATCAAAACAATCAACAAACAAAAGAAAGCACACAGTTCCAGTACAATTTTACTATATGTAAGCTTGATCAATATGTTTTCCTGTATGTATTCAATTTATACCACCATGTAATGTTAGTCTTGCATGACCTTTGACTTATGTTAATTTTCATTGGCGCCATTTTCTAAATGTATTTCTGTACTCACTGATCACTGTTATAATAGACTGCATACATCCACAATTGAAAAAGGGAGGGCTCACTCCCGAAACGCGTCTAGTCCTTGTATCACCCCCAAATGTATGTGTCTGATTAAAATATCGTTGGACTATACATTTGGCATCTTCATTTATTTCTGACGTTCCGAGCAGCGCTGGCACAAAGGTCCTTTTTTTCTTCTCGTATCCTGCTTTATGTACTTGCCGACTCCCAGGAGGATCCCGGCCACGACCTGCAGCCTGCAGCTCCGGATTAACCACCAGTACCCCATCACGGAGGGGTTATATGCATGAACCCAAGGTTCACGTAAGGTGAGCGTATTACCTGCTGTGTTTCACACAATACGTGACCCGTCGGAATTACACGAGGCGCTGTCCTCCATTTTTCTCTTGTTATTTCCATGTACAGAAGGAAGGATGGTTTGGCCCTTGCTTCTGTTTTAGGCTTTACCACTGTGGATTGTCAGGGTGTTGTCATAGTATTCCTGAAGAGCCATAAACATCACTTCTCTAAGAGACTATTAACAGCCTAATGTGACTATTATTTTTTTCTCACAGGTATTAAACAAAAGTCAGGAGTTTGAAGACGCTGTTAGAAAAGTAATAAATGACGTCAATCTGGACAATGACATTGTGGTGTCCGTATTTGAGACAAACATTCGAGTATTGGGGTAAGTTCACATAGAAAGTTAAAGGGGAACCACGGTGGAAAACAAATCTTTTCAAATCAACTGGTGCCAGAAAGATAAACAGATTTGTAAATTACTTCTATTCCAAAATCTTAACCCTTCTGTCATGCCCAAGGCCTGATTATTGAATCCAAGACATGGGTGAGGGGTCATTCAGACGGTGTATCCTTTGTTTTTGTGCGTTGAATTTTATTGGGGGGTCTGGCTGTTTGATATCTCCTTTGAAGTCATGCACTCTGGTCCCATCATATAATCAAACAGATAAGGGGTCAGGAAGAGAGATGCCCCACCTGGTGGAATCAGAGGGGAGGGGGGGGGGGGATGGAGTTTCCCTCCAAAGAAGCAGATAAGACTTAAAAATGCTGGGCTCAACTGTGGTTCAAAGCTGTGCCCAAAGCTGACAAGAGCTGGACTCTCACTCACAAAGGATGGCTATACCATCATGCTGTAAGAACTTCATTTTTGTTTTCTGAACTTGTCATGCAAAATTCTTTTATATATTTTTGTAACTGTATGTCATTTGTTCCTGTATTTGTATATATTTAGCACTGTGATACCTTTTATCAGATTAAATTTTAATTAATCAGCTCTGGTCTTTGATCTCTAAATATATGAGCTCACCTTTCTGAAAGCAGCTCTGGTGGAAACACGTTTATCTAAGGGTTAATTTGGTGACTTGCGGGGACTAGTAGTGGATACCCAGAGGTCTGGCGGCTTTAACCCTTGCACCATCACACTCTCTCTAGCGTCTTAGCTGGACCGATAGGGTGTGATCGTGACACCTTCTAGTACTTATCAGCTACTGTATACTACAGAGAAATTCGTGAAGTTCTCTCCAGTCTGACCACAGTGCTCTCTGCTGACACCTCTGTCCATGTCAGGAACTGTCCAGAGCAGGAGCAAATCCCCATAGAAAACCTCTCCTGCTCTGGACAGTTCCTGACATGGACAGAGGTGTCAGCAGAGAGCACTGTGGTCAGACTGGAAAGAACTTCACAAATTTCTCTGTAGGAAATCTGTAGTATACAGCAGCTGATAAGTACTGGAAGGGTTCAGATTTTGAAATAGAAATAATGTACACTTTTTCAGTCTGACCACAGTGCTCTCTGCTGACACCTTTTGTCCTTGATAGGAACTATCCAGAGCAGGAGAGGTTTTCTATGGGATTTGCTTTAAACTGGACAGTTCCTGACACGGAGAGAGAGGTGTCAGCAGAGAGCACTGTGGTCAGACTGAAAAGTACTACACAATTTTCTCTGTAGTATACAGCAGCTGTTAAGTACTGGAAGGATTCAGGTTTTGAAATAGAAGTCATTTACAAATCTGTATAACTTTCTGGCACCAGTTGAAACTTTTGTTTTTCACTTTTTTTCCATCGGAATTCCCCTTTAAGGAACACTAGAAATGAATGAAACAAGCAAACAAGAGGTAGATTTGTCCTCCTATCAGGGCTCAAGTCCTGTAGGACTGCATGGGAATGGAGTTTCTGCACTTTTTCCTCAGCAGGACACTGTTTTCATTAGCAGGAGTCTTGCAGGACCAGCTCTTGAGTGGAAATCTTGGGTGAGTTCCCACGCTTATTTCCCCCAGGACTTGATCCCTGCCCTCCCTGTTTTTAGGAATTTTAGCATTTTCCTAAAACAGACGGACTGCTTTATGGAAACAGTGCAAAGAACAAAGGGGATGATTTGTTTTCTGATTTGTCCTATATCTTTTTGACCTATGGATGTTGTGAAGGTGGGACATAGTCATGGGGCTGGAGACAGATTGTGCCCTAATCACTGCATAGAGCAGTGGTCTTCAACCTGCGGACCTCCAGATGTTTCAAAACTACAACTCCCAGCATGCCCGGACAGCCGATGGCTGTCCGGGCATGCTGGGAGTTGTAGTTTTGAAACATCTAGAGGTCCGCAGGTTGAAGACCACTGGCATAGAGAATACGAGAATGCACTCACCACGTCTTTAGATGTGACAAAACTTCATCTTTATTTCTCAGGGAAGCAAGGGAAACATATGCAGCTGACAGTGAAGGGAGCGGAGTACAGGACGCTGCAAACGCTGTCACACTGTTCTTAGGATTTGCAGCGTCCTGTACTCCGCTCCCTTCACTGTGAGCTGCATATGTTTCCCTTGCTTCACTGAGAAATAAAGATGAAGTTTTGTCACATCTGAAGAGGTGGTGAGTGCTTAAGGGTTCTGTGCATTATGGTAACGCACTTCTACCTATCTGAATAGGCGGCTTTGTGTGGTTAAAGGGGTATTCCTGGACAAAACTTTATTTTTTTATACATCAACTGGCTCTGGAAAGTTAAACAGATTTGTAAATTACTTCTATTAAAAACAAATCTTAATCCTTCCAATAGTTATTAGCTTCTGAAGTTGAGTTGTTGTTTTCTGTCTAACTGCTCTCTGATGACTCGCGTCCCGGGAGCTGTGCAGTTCCTATGGGGATATTCTCCCATCATGCACAGCTCCCGGGACGTGACATCATCATTGAGCAGTTAGACAGAAAACTTCAGAAGCTAATAACTATTGGAAGGATTGAGATTATTTAATAGAAGTAATTTACAAATCTGTTTAACTTTCTGGAGCTAGTTGCTGTATATATATAAAAAAAAAGGTTTTGCCTGGAATACCCCTTTAAATGTATGCTGACATTTGAGAAAAGATTGCTGGGGTCCCATTTGTGAGAACGGTGCCGAGTAGATCAGTTTCTGTGGACTGATTGTGCCCTAATGTTGACAGAGGGAGAAGCTCCAGTTGTTTCACAGCCAGACAGGATTGAGGGGGACATGGAGAGGATTTCTGTTTTTTATATTTCAGTATATATCAATACTACTAGAAATGACTGGGACTGAGCTGCCATACCAGGTATAGGTGCTACTAAATGTATAGAGCTCTGCCTAGTAAACAATGAAGGGGACACAGTCTTTCCTTCAGTCATCTAGTCTATGGGGTTTTCAGGAGTCAGATCCCCATCATCCTTATATATGTGGGCGATCTCAGTGAGTGCCTTTTAAATATGTATGTTATATATATTTACTTTATTAGATATAACAATTTGCCAAGGAATAATTTTCCAACAACAATTTTCCAACAATATGTAAGGAATATCAATGTTTGTTGTATTTTTTTTTTTTTAGGGGACTTCTTGGAGGACACTCTGTCGCTATCATGCTAAAAGACAAGGGGGAGCGGATGTTGTGGTACAACGATGAGCTACTACATATGGCTAAAGAGCTCGGCTACAAACTTCTCCCAGCTTTCAACACTACAAGTGGTCTTCCATATCCAAGAGTAAGTCCAGAGCCTGATAACAGTACTAAAGGTCCCATACAGTAATATTCTGTTAATCCAGCGACCGATGAGCCTGATAATCTAACATGCTACCAGAATATTTCCTAAAATTATTAAAGGGCTACTCCGGCCCTAAGATATCTTTTCTTCTATCCAAAGGATAGGGCATAAGATGTTTGATCGCGGGGGTCCCGCCGCTGGGGACCCCCACAATCTAGCATGCAGCACCCACCGGTGAGCACTTCAGGAAGCAGTGGAGGCTCCAAGTCTTATGCCTCCCGACCACGGAGACGGAGTATCGTGACGTCACAACTCCTGTGTGATGTTACTCCCCCGCCCTTTCAATGCAAGTCTATGGGAGGGGGCATGAATGCAGTCACGCCCCCTCTCATAGACTTGAATTATGGGGGCGGGGTGTGACGACACAAAGGGGTGGAGTCGTGACGTCACGATACTCTGTCCATATGGTCTGGAGGTATAAGACTTGGAGCCTTCAGCGTGCTCACGGGGGAGTGCTGCATTCTAGATTGTGGGGGTCCCCAGCGGCGGGGGCCCTGCGATGAGACATCTTATCCCCTATCCTTTGGATAGGGGATAAGATGTCTTATGGCCCGAGTACCCCTTTAAATATTACTATTTTGATCGATATAACTGTGCGCTGCAGCCTCATGGCCCGATGAGACCTTCAGCTCCACTGTATATATCTTATATACTGTACTTACCTCTATCATATGGTCTCCACGTGTGAGCGGCATTCAGAAGGCAGTGTGTTCTTATCAGAATGTCTCCTCACATCTTGAGCCTGTAACTTCAAGAACTCGTATCTCGGCATAAAAGTAAACAAGAAAATTCCAGCAGTACACTGCTAACACTAAGATAAATGTATAATGTTTCACATTTTAATTGCAATTCTGTTATAGAGAAAAAATAGAGATTCTTGGCATACCATTTGGTAAAATGTGTACCATCCCGCACAGTGTGTTTTGTAGCATAGATGGAAGATATTTTTAGAGGGATTAAAGGGTCTTTAAAAAACATGAATGGCTTTTCCTCAGCATAGATGCACAGGACTAAGTGAACTTCAAAACATAGTATTTTAATTCATATATTTAAAAATAGATTAAGCTAAAAAGTCCTCATAATTACTCCAATATTACCTATGGATCAAAAGAGCCACAACTAATAGTCATCAATTCTGATTAGTTTTTGAAACATCAGAATATCATACAGCCATATATGAAAGATTACTTCAAAATTGGGGCCCAAAGAAACAAATCCCATCCTAACACCTTCCCCGACGCTTTTCCCTGCTTAACGTGGTTGGTTTAATCAGGGTACAATAGGCATGAAAATGTGACATCATATAACGCCTAAAACAGATGCCATGACATTATAGAGGGATACCCTTGGTATTGATTCTTTGCGCAGGGATAAAAAATTGGACCCCTCACTTGGATACCCCCAGATGCAGATGTGGCCATAAAGTAGATGAAGTTATGATAATGGTTGCTGTGAGTCAGAAAAAGTGTTAATGGCGACTGATGCTCTTGCAGAGCACCACTCGTTCTCAGGGGCCATCAGAGGAGAGATCCCCAGGATAGACCATTAATATTAGAACAGTGGAAAATCCGGCACCCCCCCCCCATATGCCATTCTTAAGGGGCTGTGGTGCTTGTTAACACTGGAGAGGGTGCAGCGTTTGGCAAGTGCTATTATTGGCAATCTTCTATTAATAATGGTAGTGTACTGCATTGGCCTGTTCACAACAAATACGTCTAGCACTATAAATGTAGCCACTGATTTGTAAAGAAATAACACATTCATCATTTATTAATATGTTCTTTACTTAAGGTCAATCTGAAGTTTGGAGTGAGAAGGCCGGAAGCTCGTACGGGAACTGAGACAGACACGTGTACCGCCTGTGCTGGGACCCTGATCCTAGAGTTTGCTGCGCTAAGCCGTTTTACTGGAATAGCCATATTTGAGGTTTGTTTATGCAGCGTTTGTTTCTTTGCACTTTTATTAGCAATATTTCTTACATAATGGAAGAGCATCTAGATAACTGATGTGGAGTTTACATTTTTCTGCTCTTCTTTACAAAAAAATACTAAACTAAGAATACAATAGAAATATCTGGGGTACATTTTCAATGCTTGCTGTATGCTCTGAGGTGTAAGATGCATTAAGAGGAAAAATCTTGGTAACTCCCAGGTATGGTTTCCAGTTCAGTGTTTGATATGCTAAATAAAGAAGTGGAGTGACTGAAAGTAACCTTAAAGGGGTTCTCCGGTGCTTAGACATCTTATCCCCTATCCAAAGGATAGGGGATAAGATGCCTGATCGCGGGAGTCCCGCCGCTGGGGACCCCTGGGATCTTGCACGCGGCACCCCTTTTGTAATCAGTCCCTGGAGCGTGTTCACTCTGGGTCTGATTACCGACGACCACAAGGCCAGCGGCGTGTGACCTCACGCCTCCGCTCCTGTGTGACGTCACGCTCCGCCCCTAAATGCAAGCCTACGGGAGAGGGCGTGACAGCTATCATGCCCTCCATTTCTTATGAGATGCAGCTGCAGGAGACAAGGGAGAGCACTGTTAAGCTTCACCACATTGGAATACACCTGGTACTTAGCCCCTTCACGACACAGGTTGTAAATGTACGTTCTAGTGCGGTGGTACCAGAACGTACATTTATGTGCGTTAAGGCAATTCCCGGATAACAGCCAGGGACCCACCGGTAATGGCAGACATCCGCGATCGCGCGGATCTCCGCCATTAACCCCTCAGATGCCGTGATCAATACAGATCATGGGACCTGCAGTGATGCGGTCACTAAAATGGATGATCGGATTGCCCACAGCGCTGCCGCGGAGATCCGATCGTCCAGAATGCCAGACAGAGGTCCCCTCACCTGCCTCCGCTGCCTTCCACGGGTCTTGTGCTCTGGTCTGAGATCGAGCAGACCAGAGCAGAAGATCACCGATAATACTGATCAGTGCTTTGTCCTATACATAGCACTGAACAGTATTAGCAATCGAATGATTGCTATAAATAGTCCCCTATGGGGGCTATTAAAGTGTAAAATTTGCGCCATACATTTTATGGTAAAGTGAGTGATGTCATTACAACGGACAACTGGTCGCGCAAAAAAACAAGCCCTCATACTAGTCTGTGGATGAAAATATAAAACGGTTATGATTTTTGGAAGGTGAGGCGGAAAAAACTAAAACCTAAAAATAAAATTGTCTGAGTCCTTAAGGGGTTAGAGATGGACAGTGTAGGCTGGAGCAGCTTTATAACTGCTTTATTGTATGCAGTCACTTACCATTTCACTACTCTCTTCATCCTTTACATACTATATTAGAAGTATATTTACTATATAATGTGTTTCAGCACTAAATTGTTTGTGCCTGTTCTTTATTTTGTAACAGGAACATGCACGAAAGGCCCTGGATTTTATCTGGGAGAAGCGGCAGCGCAGCAGTAATTTGGTTGGTGTTACCATAAACATTCACACAGGAGACTGGGTGCGTAAAGGTAAATATGAAGAACAGTATGCTCCAGATACGCCAGGAAAGGTCAAGGGATCTTTTATCCTTATCTTGTATTAGTTAAGATTATGGTTCAGAAGTAGAAGAATGGGTTTGTTTCAGGACAGTTTAAAGCGCTTATTCCACCTTTGGACATTTATGACACATCCACAGCATATGCCATAACTCACTGATAGATGTAAATCACGCCTATATTTCCTGTACCTATGTCCAGAACACTTGTACGGTAGATTCAGTGATGTTCATTGAAGAGAGCAAATGCTCAGCCACCTGTGTGAATATTCTATGCATGCATGCTATGGCTTGGCACTGCCTTCTTGACTCTTGGGCTCTAAGCATGATGTAGAGCGAACAGATTCCCTTTAAACACACTGCGAAAATTCACAATGTGAACACAGCCTATGGGTTAAGTGAGGTGGGGGGGGGGGGGGGGGGTGGAAACCAACCACAGCTGCTTACCATATGGAGTTGTAATGTTTAGTGTATGAAGGTATAAACCAAGTCGTCCGCAGCCTTCCTGGAAGTTGAATGGACGAAGGAGTGACCGAGAAGAACAGGATTAGTATAGGCGCCTGGACGATAAATTGCAGGTAAAATAACCAGGTAGGTTTATTCAGCATAGATGCAACGCATTTCGCTGCGCATGCGCAGCGAAACGCGTTTCATCTATGCTGAATAGACTTACCTGGTTATTTTACCTGCTACACTCCTGCAATTTATCGTCCAGACGCCTATACTAATCCTGTTCTTCTCGGTCACTCTTTGGTCTATGGGTGTATGAAGGCAGCTGAGCAGATAGGTTGCTGCTTCTGCAGAGCCTGTCTAGTCTTTCTGGGGCTTTTTTTTTATTGCATATCTTCAGGATATAGCAAGACTAGATCGTTGTAGTCAGCTTCTCCCAGCGTGGCCTGCCACGTCAGGGACTGGTGTGGACCTCACCGGAGATACAGAATGGAAGAAGAAATTTCAGTCTAGCGCAACAGCTCAAAGCAAAAAAAACATTCATTTATTAAAGAGAATAGCATGAAGTACAGCAGGTAAGCATGGAGGAGGTGACTCGTTTCAGCTAGAGGCCTCTGACCGAAACGCGTCACTTCCATGCTTACCTGCTGTACTGCGTGCTATTATCTTTAACCCCTTAACGACGAAGGACGTAAATGTACGTCCTGGTGATGCGGTACTTAAAGCATTTACGTCCTAAGCATAACCGCGGGCATCGGAACGATGCCCGGATCATGCGCGGCAGGTCCCGGCTGTTGACCGCAGCCAGGGACCTGCCGGTAATGGCGGACACACGCAATCCTGCGGATGTCTGCCATTAACCCCTCAGATGCCGTGATCAATACCGATCACGGCATCTTCAGCATCGCGGTCACTTAATTAGATGATCGGATCGCCCCCAGCGCTGCCGCGGCGATCCGATCATCCTGCACTGCAGACGGTGGTCCCCTCACCTGCCTCCGCTGCCTTCCGGGAGTCTTCTGCTCTGATCTGCCTTTCCGCAGACCAGAGCAGAAGATGACCGATAACCCTGATCAGTGCTGTGTCCTATACATAGCACTGAACAGGATTAGCAATCGAGTGATTGCTATAAATAGTCCCCTATGAGTGTAAAAATAAAAGTAAAAAAAAGTAAAAAATGTAAGTAAAAAAATGTGAAAAACCCCCTCCCCCAATAAAAACGTAAATTGCCCCATTTTCCCTATTTCACCCCCAAAAAGTGTTAAAAAAAATATTTTATATACATATTTGGTATCGCCGCGTGCGTAAATATCTGAACTATTAAAATAAAATGTTAATGATACCGTACGGTGAACGGCGTGAACGTAAAAAAAAGATAAAGTCCAAAATAGCTGCTTTTTTATAACATTTTATTCCCAAATTTTTTTTATAAAAAATTTATTAAAAGTTGTATAGAAGCAAATATGGTATCAATAAAATGTACAGATCACAGCGCAAAAAATGAGCCCTCATACCGCCGCTTATACGGAAAAATGAAAGTTATAGTCCTTCAAAATAGGGGGATCTTAAACATACTAATTTGGTTAAAAAGTTTTTTTTTTTAAGCGCAACAGTAATAGAAAAGTATGTTATCATGGGTATCATTTTAATCGTATTGACCCAAAGAATAAAGAACTCACATCATTTTTACCGTAAATTGTACGGCGGGAAAATGAAACCTTCCAAAATTAGCAAAATTGTGGATTTCTTTTTAATTTCCCCACACAAATAGTATTTTTTTTTGTTGCGCCATACTTTTATGTTAAAGTAAGTGATGGCATTACAACGGACAACTGGTCGCGCAAAAAACAAGCCCTCATACTAGTCTGTGGATGAAGATATAAGAGTTATGATTTTTTGAAGGCGAGGAGGAAAAAATGAAAACGTTAAGATAACATTTTCTGCGTCCTTAAGGCCAAAATGGTCTTCGTCCTTAAGGGGTTAATAAATGCAAGTTTTTTTGCTTTGAGCTGTTGCGCTAGACCAGGGGTTCTCAACCGGTGGTACGCGTACCTCTAGGAGTGAGCCACCGGTTGTGCGGGGGTACGCAATGCGCTGACAAATACCAGCCATGCATTGGCCAGTATTTGTTAGCGCCTTGCGGGGAATGGCCACGGAAGCTCTCAGTAAAGTATCGCGGCCGCAGCTACTTTATGGGGGCTGCGTGGTTGCTGGGGAGACGTGAGGCGTCACCTGACGTCGTGCGGAGGTGCCGCACGGCGCAGGAGGATGTCACCCTTATTTGCAGCGCCGAACGGGACTCCGGGAACGGTACCCGAACAAGCTGTATCCTTATGCACGCTGTATCCCTATGCCCGGGCTGCAAAAGATAAACAAAATAAAATTTAACTCCCCTTCGGTACCGGCCTCACCTGCTTCCTGGGGACTGGAATGTCGTAGAGCCGTCAGCCTATCACCGGCCGCAGCGATGTTCCGCCTCGGCCGGTGATAGGCTGAGCGCGCTGTCATGTAAGAAGCCGGCTTATGTAGCCACAACACTGTTTTCCTATGTGCATTTTTAAATAGTTTTTTTTCTCTCTTTAAGACAGTGGAGTTGGTGCAGGCATAGATTCCTACTATGAGTATTTGCTGAAGGCGTACGTGCTACTTGGTGATGACAACTATTTGGAAAGATTTAATACAGTAGGTGGATTAAAGAGACCAACCTTGTAGGTTTATTGGAAAAAAAACAAAATGTATAAAATTTGTACGTAATACAAAAATATAAAGGGGGAGATTTATCAAAACCTGCGCAGAGGAAATGTTGCCTAGTTGCCCATAGCAACCAATCAGATCGCTTCTTTCATTTTTAAAAGGGCCTTTGCAAAATGAAAGAAGCGATCTGATTGGTTGCTATGGGCAACTGGGCAACTTTTCCTCTATACACTTTGGGGGAGATTTATCAAAACCTGTGCAAAGTGTGTGTAAATAAAGAAAAATTGCACGTCCAGTGCTCATCTAAGAAAATGTATCTCTTGTACAGTCACACACAGAGTTAAAATTCTGTATACAGGCAGAATAAACAGACTTGGAAAAAATAAGCCCTTGGTTCAACTAAAGGCTCTGTGTTCATTTATATTATGGCAACACATTAATCCTTTAAACATAGTTACCTTATACATAAGACAGTGTTTCCCAACCAGGGAGCCTCCATCTGTTGCAAAACTACAACTCCCAGCATGCCCGGACAGCCTTCGGCTGTCCGGGCATGCTGGGAGTTGTAGTTTTGCAACAGCTGGAGGCACCATGGTTGGGAAACACTGACATAAGATATATAGAGTTTACCCATTGTATTATATACGAACGTCATGGGACTGTTAAAGGGGTAATCCAGGAAAAAACTTTTTTTTTTTTTATATATATATATATATATATATATCAACTGGCTGCAGAAAGTTAAACAGATTTGTAAATTACTTCTATTAAAAAATCTTAATCCTTTCAGTACTTATGAGCTTCTGAAGTTAAGGTTGTTCTTTTCTGTCTAAGTGCTCTCTGATGACACGTGTCTCGGGAACCGCCCAGTTTAGAAGAAAATCCCCATAGCAAACCTCTTCTAAACTGGGCGGTTTCCGAGACACGTGTCATCATAGATTACTTAGACAGAAAAGAACAACCTTAAATTCAGAAGCTCATAAGTACTGAAAGGATTAAGATTTTTTAATAGAAGTAATTTACAAATCTGTTTAACTTTCTGGAGCCAGTTGAGAGATATAGATATAGATATAGATATAGAGATATAGATATATCTATATATATATATCTCTATCTCTAAGTTTTTTCCTGGATAACCCCTTTAAGGGCTTATGGAGCAGGCTCGGGACTCGAGCCCCCTCATAACTAGCTGCTTTCAGCAGATAAGGGCCACTGCTAATGGCCAACACAGAACGATCAGCGCTGCCGACTATTTACTATTAAAATGGTCGCTGTAAGCATTATTGTTGCTGCTGGGGATCTGATCTGCTCCCCACTATTGGGTGACAGGCTGTGCCAATGGAGTCCAGATCCACATATGATTTAACATTTGCACAAAGCCGATTTATTTATTGGGGTACTCCACTGGAAAACATTTTCTTTTAAATCAACTGGTGCCAGAAAGTTTAACAGATTTGTAAATTACCTCTATTAAAAAAAAATCCCAATCCTTCCAGTACTTATCAGCTGCTGTATGCTCCACAGGAAGTTTTTTTTTTTCTTTGAATTTCCTTTCTACCTGACCACAGTGCTCTCTGCTGACACCTCTGTCTATGTCAGGAACTGTCTATAGCAAGAGGTTTGCTATGGGGTTTTGCTCCTACTCTGGGCAGTTCCTAAAATTGACAGAGGTGTCAGCAGAGAGCACTTGTGGTCAGGCAAAAAGGAATTGCAAAAAAGAAAATAACTTCCAGTACTTATCAGCTGCTGTAAAATACACAGGAAGTTATTTTCTTGTTTGCATTTCCTTTTTGCCTGACCACAAGTGCTCTCTGCTGACACCTCTTGTCAATTTTAGGAACTGTCCAGAGTAGGAGCAAAACCCCATAGCAAACCTCTCTTGCTATAGATAGTTCCTGACATAGACAGAGGTGTCAGCAGAGAGCACTGTGGTCAGGTAGAAAGGAAATTCAAAAAGAAAAGAACTTCCTGTGGAGCATACAGCAGCTGATAAGTACTCAAAGGATTGGGATTTTTTAATAGAAGTAATTTACAAATCTGTTTAACTTTCTGGCACCAGTTGATTGAAAAAAATGTTTCCCACCGGAGTACCCCTTTAACATTTTGAACAAATCCCAGTAGTTTTAAATAGATTCACTACTTGTAATATTGGCATCCAGCTACCTGATCTGTTCAATGAGCCAACCAGTCAGTGTTGGCTCAATCTATATTAAAGCTAAAGCTATTTATTATTAACACTGTACAAATTCTCTCTCACTGTTCAGCATTATGATGCCATTATGCGGTATATAAGTCAGCCACCACTACTTCTGGATGTTCACATACACAAGCCGATGCTCACAGCTCGTACGTGGATGGATTCCCTTCTTGCGTTTTTCCCTGGCTTACAGGTATGAATTGATACATAAGGAAACCGCATTGTAAAATCCTACATTTATAAATAAGGCTGCTCTGCAGCGAATGTTACTCACCCTTTAGAGTCCCCCTGGTAAGTCTCCTGTGCTGTCTGGACTGTGAGGGCTGCAGACATATTTCCATTTAAGGGTGCGTTCCCACACGGCGTTTATGCAGCGTATTTGACGCTACACAAAATTTGCGGCAGCAGCGGGAAATACGCTGTATATTCCTCACTCACTATACACACAAGGCTTTCCGGCGGCAGCCCTATGCGTGTAGTGAGTTTTAGAGGCGGAGCCGGGTGCTGGCGTGACTGTGACGCGCGGCTCCGCCTCCAAAACTCACTACAAACATATGGCTGCCGCCCTGTGTGTATAGTGAGCGAGGAATATACAGCGTATTTCCCGCTGCTGCCGCAAATTTTGCGCAGCGTGAAATACGTTGCGTATACACCAGGTGGGAACGCACCCTAATAGAACATCTGCTAATAGAACAGTGTGGGCGAGGATGCATAAAAATACAGTCTTATCAATTAAGCTTGGTACAGAACCTACAATGCTTTAACTATTAAAGGGGTACTCCACTGGAAAAAAAAAATTATATGTCCCATCTTAGTGTGAATTCCCCACATCTATTGTATTAATCCTTGCATATTTGTGAGATGTAACCTGTGTCTTCTGCTTGTGAGCTTAGATTTGCTTTGGACTTGATAAAGGGAGGAATCCCGAAAGCTTCTGTACAAAATGCTGTTTGTCCAATAAAAAAGGTACAAGATACTGCAACATTTTATGATTTTCATTTGCATCACTGGACTAATACGGCTACTCAAATTTACTATATATATATAATTTTTTTTTTTTAATTTTATTTTTTTTAACTGGCGCCAGAAAGTTACACTGATTTGTAGATTACTTCTATTTAAAAATGTTAATCCTTCCAGTACTTATCAGCTGCTGTATACTACAGAGGAAGTTCTTTTATTTTTGAATTATTTTGTCTGACCACAGTGCTTTCTGCTGACCCCTCTGTCCATTTTAGGAACTGTCCAGAGCAGGAGAGGTTTCCTATGGGGATTTGCTCCTACTCTGAACAGTTCCTAAAATGGACAGAGGGGTCAGCAGAGAGCACTGTGGTCAGACAGAATAATTCAAAAAGAAGAGAACTTCCTGTGGAGCATATACAAGCTAATAAGTCCTGGAAAGATTAAGATTTTTTAAATAGTAGTAATTTACAAATCCGTTTAACTTTCTGGCGCCAGTTGATTTAAAAAATAAAATGGAAAATGTTTTCCAGTTGAGTACCCCTTTAAGTATCTTATGTTAAGGGGGTTGTCCGGTAAAAAATAACTCCTTCCCTATCCTGTCGATAAGGGATATGTATCTGATCCTGGTGGATCTGACTGCTGGGAATCCCCCAGAACCTGGCTCTGGGTTTTAGAGAGCGTGTGCTGTAAACAGCAAACACTAAATTAATTAATTTATTTATTTTGAGCCTTGGGTGTTCCTGTGCGCTGTACTTATGTATTTTCGTGTTCTCCTAGATGTAAATGACGCGTGTGTCATCTATAACACACACTTTCCCTAAGAGCAAGGGCCCCGCACTGGAGATCACAGGGTGTCCCAGCGGTCGGACCTTCCACCATCAGATACTTATGTGGATAAGGGTTAAGTTATTTTTCACTGGACATACCCTTTGCGTGGATTTACAGGACTAGTTCATTGATGGCCTTTCCTCAGGGCAGTGTTTCCCAACCAGCGCACCTCCAGCTGTTTCAAAACTACAACTTTCAGCATGCCCGGACAGACTTTTTTTGGAAAACTTTTTTTTTTTTTATTCACCTGATGCCAGAAAGTTAAACAGATTTGTAAATTACTTCTATTAAAAAAAATCTTAATCCTTCCAGTACTTATTAGCTGCTGTATACTACAGAGGAAATTCTTTTCTTTTTGGATTTCTTTTGTCACGACCACAGTGCTCTCTGCTGACAGCTCTGTCCATGTCAGGAACTGTCCAGAGCAGGAGAAAATCCCCATAGCAAACCTCAACTGCTCTGGACAGTTCCTAAAATGGACAGAGGTGTCAGCAGAGAGCACTGTGGTTGTGACAGAAAAAAATCCCAAAAAATAATTTCCTCTGTAGTATACAGCCGCTAATAAGCACTGGAAGGATTTTAAGATTTTTTAATAGAAGTATTTTACAAATCTGTTTAACTTTCTGGCACCAGTTGATTTAAAAAAAAAATTATTATAATATATGTTTTCCACCGGAGAACCCCTTTAAAGGGGTAGTCCAGTGGTGAAAAACGTATCCCCTATCCTTAGGATAGGGGATAAGTTTGAGATCGCGGGGGGTCCGACCTCTGGGGCCCCCGCGATCTCTCTGTACGGGGCCCCGGCTCTCCGGCCAGATAGCGGGTGTCGACCCCCACACGAGGCGGCGGCCGACACGCCCCCTCAATACATCTCAATGGCAGAGCCGGAGATTGCCGAAGGCAGCGCTTCGGCTCTGCCATAGAGTTGTATTGAGGGGGCGTGTTGGCCGCCGCTTCGTGCGGAGGTCGACACGCCCCCTTCCCGCGGGCTGTCGGGGCTCCGTACAGGAGATCGCAGGGGGCCCCAGGGGTCGGACCCCCCGCGATCTCAAACTTATCCCCTATCCTTAAGATAGGGGATAAGTTGTAAACCACTGAATCACCACTGGACTACTCCTTTAAGGCTGAAAAACATAGAATCGTTGAATCTTTTAGTTTGTGAGCCTCTGTTTCATACTGTTTAATACTATGTTTTATTTTATTTTATTTATTTTTTGTTTGTTTTTTTTCCCTTTCTTTTTAAAGGTCTTAAAAGGAGATATAAGACCAGCTATAGAAACCCATGAAATGTTGTATCAAGTCCTAAAAAAACACAATTTCCTACCAGAGGTAAGATTGTGGTTATTCGTATACCAGATTGAGTAAAATAAAACTTGAGGCTAGTGCTACTTGGTAATTTAACATGTAAAATTTCTTAAAGGGGCCCTGCAGCAGCTTATTTTCTCTCCCTATTGATTATGCATGCATGCTCAGCGAAAGCAAGCGTGCACATGTATTGGTAGTTAAAAAAGGAGCAACTGTTCATAAAACAGCTATTGAAAGTATAAGGTCAACTTTAATGTCCCTATAGTGTTTTTCTTTAATATTTATCAAGTATAGAAATTTTCATAATCTGTTGATTTTCTGTCAGTGAAAATCTGTTCTGAAGTTCTTGTATATTATGGATTTTATACAACTCCTACGTTCTAGTTTTCTTCCTGCAGCTTAAAAGATAAATAAATAAGTAATACTAATCTACCAGTAAGCCTATAACCTGTCCAGTAAATTATTGGTAATATTACTGTATACATGTTTCAGGCCTTCACTACTGATTTCCGAGTGCACTGGGCCCAGCATCCATTAAGACCGGAGTTTGCAGAAAGCACATACTTCTTGTATAAGGTAAGAACTTTTTACCATGTAGTCTTAAAGGGGTACTCCTGCCCCAAGACATCTTATCCCCTATCCAAAAGATAGGGGATATGATGTCTGATCGCGGGGGACCCCCGCAATCTAGCATGCAGCACCCACCTGTAAGCACTGCTGGAAGCGCTGGAGACTCTGTGTTATGCCTCCCGGCCACAGGGACGGAGTATTGTGATGTCACGACTCCGCCCCCGTGTAACATCATGTTCTGCCCCCTCAATGCAAGTCTATGGGAGGGGGCTTAACGCCCCCTCCCATAGACTTGCATTAAGGGGGCGGGGTGTGACTTCACACGGGGACGGAGTCTTGACATCACGATATTCCGTCCCTGTGGCCGGGAGGCATAACACAGAGTCTCCAGCGCTTCCTGCAGTGCTTACAGGTGGGTGCTGCATGTTAGATTGCGGGGGTCCCCCGTGATCAGACATCTTATCCCCTATCCCTTTAAGCATTTTAAGAATTTTATGTATGGATATTTATTTTTTATTTTTTTTCTTAAACTTTTAAAGGCAACCGGCGATCCCTACTACCTAGAAGTTGGGAAAACAATCATTGAAAATCTGAACAAATATGCGCGTGTCCCATGTGGATTTGCAGCTGTAAAAGATGTGCGGACTGGAAGTCATGAAGACAGGTTTGTGATTTACACTGTAGGATTTCACTTTGAAGTATATGTCTGTGTTATCCACTGTATCTATAACTTGTATATTAGTATAATCCAGAAATGCCCACATCTAACATCACCTAAAAAGAAAAAAATTATTCTCAACTTATTTTTCTCGCAGTCAGTGGACCTTTATTACCTCCGCCCTATCTGATATAATGATCTCCACTCAGAAGCACTGCGCCCTGTAGTTGGTTCTAATGAACTAGCAGAAGGTTCTGATTAGAGATGAACGAACGTATAGTAAATTCGATTCGTCACAAACTTCTCGGCTCGGCAGTTGATGACTTATCCTGCATAAATTAGTTCAGCTTTCAGGTGCTCCCGTGGGCTGGAAAAGGTGGATACATTCCTAGGAAAGAGTCTCCTAGGACTGTATCCACCTTTTCCAGCCCACCGGAGCACCGGAAAGCTGAACTAATTTATGCAGGATAAGTCATCAACTGGCGAGCCGCGAAGTTCGTGACGAATCGAATTTACTGTAAGTTCGCTCATCTCTAGTTCTGATCCGTCCTCAGTGAGCTCCTCTCACACACCCAGGCTCAATACTCATGAGGATCATGTATACAGATCCCCTCACACACTAATAAAATATCTGACATTATGAACAGGAATTTAACCTGAAAAGACTTATGCTGCTCTCTATCAGGCAATGGTTTAACATGGATATTCTTACCATATATTTTCACTTGGAGAACAGTATACAGGCACTGTCTTTCGAACTATGCACCTCTTCTCTGTGTAATCTAGCCCATTAGTTAGTCTGTAAAAACTTAAAGGGGTACTTCTCTGGAAAACATTATTATTAATTATTATTAAATCAACGGGTGCCAGAAAGTTAAACAGATTTGTAAATTACTTCTATTTCAAAATATTAATCCTTCCAGTACTTATCAGCTGCTGTATGCTGCAGAGGAAGTTGTATTTCTTTCTGGATTTCTCTTCTGTCTGACCACAGTGCTCTCTGCTGACACCTCTGTCCATGCCAGGAACTGTCCAGAGCAGGAGCAAATCCCCATAGCAAACCTCTCCTGCTCCAGACAGTTGCACAGGAAGTTCTTTTCCTTTATGAATTTCCTTTCTGCCTGACCACAGTGCTCTCTGCTGACACCTCTGTCCATATTAGGAACTGTCCAGAGCAGGGATAGGTTTTCTATGGGGATTTGCTCCTACTCGGGACAGTTCCTAAAATGGACAGAGGTGTCAGCAGAGAGCACTGTGGTCAGACAGAAAGAAAAAAGAAAAGAACTTCCTGTGCAACATACAAGCTGATAAGTACTGGAAGGATTAAGATTTTTAAATAGAAGTAATTTACAAATCTGCTTAACTTTCTGGCACCAGTTTTATTAAAAATAAAATCAGAAATCTGTCATCTTTGCATATATTATATAATATAAATGATTTGTAGAATAATAAAAGTACCGTAAATGTAAAAATTACTTTCAACTCTAACTCTTTAAACTCTAATATGTTGAAGAAAAACAATTTATTTATTGCTTGTGTTGAATGGTATTTTAGTTGTAAGTATCTCATCAGTGTTTCCTGGGTTCGGCTCCTTACCTTTTACCTGTGCTTCATTCCAGGATGGACTCCTTTTTCCTGGCAGAGATGTTTAAATACTTGTACTTGCTTTTTTCGGAGAGGGAAGACCTTACCTTCGATATAGAGGACTATATTTTTACTACAGAAGCTCATCTATTACCGCTCTGGTTATCCACGGTAAATCACACAGAAGGGAAGAGAAACAAAGTATGTATTTAATGATTCTTGTCATTCCCTTTTATCTTTGTGTTATTTGAGTAAATGTCCACCTTCAGTACATAGAGGTATAAAAAGAGGGCAATTAGATTGCATTACTAACCTTCTGATCCAGTGTGTTAAATCCCGGAGCTGCACTCACAATTCTGCAGACTCCACCATTGCTTGCTGAGTGACTGTCTGTACTGCACTGACAGTCTTTGTTCTGTGAAGTGTAATCTTTCTACAAAGAACATTAGAGCAATAGAAGAACATTAGAGCAACATGCTATAGAAAAACTAACTTGCCCTCTGTGTTATGGAAACACAGCTAAGTGGGTAGAGGTGTTCTTGCTTGACCTTAGGATATGTTATCAGTGTCCGATCAATTGGCGTCCCACCAGCATGACCTCTTCCCATCACCAGAATCAAAGTAGAAGCAGCTCTAGACATATGACCAGTCCTCTCTCCACATTGGGGACCAGCAGAATTGTGAATGTGGTGATGGGCAAGAATACAGGACAGTACAGTGATCCCTCAACTTACCATGGGCCTCACCATACATTAGTTTCAACATACAATGGTCTTTTCTGGACCATTGTAACTTGAAACCAGACTCAACATACAATGACAATCTGGACAAAGACAGTCCGGATCTGTGAAACTTGTCAATGGCCGAGAGAACTGACCAATCAGAATGGGCAATTTACTGGTAAAACCCCTGTATTACTGAAGTGTATGCACTAACTGGTGTCTGATAGCGCCCCCTACAGTACAGAGAGGTATTACATGTTCTGTACACTTTACCTGTACCAGGGTTAGCTTCTCCTTTGGACACCAGGTGAGGGCGACTCCATGTTACTTTTTTAGGACATTGCATGTACTGTACGAAGAAGCTCCTGTCCTCTACATAGACCAGTGTTTCCCAAGCAGGGTACCCCCAGCTGTTGCAAAACTACAACTCCCAGCATGCCCGGACAGCCTTTGGCGCCGCGATTAAGCCCCGACCACCCCTCCTCCCAGCCATATACGGGAACCGTAATGACAACCCGTAGTGTGAACCCAGCCTTTGGCTGCATTCACACCACGTTTTTGCAATACAGTTCCCGTATCAGGTTTTTGATGTAAAACCGATTCCTCAAAACCGGAATAAACTGTATCAAAACGTGTGTACAAATTTTAAGTTAAAAACCATATACGGTTTAAAAATGTGTCCGGTTGCATCCGTTTTGTAAGAAAAAAAGTATACGTTTTTAACTTTTCACTCCATTTTGAATAAAGTTTCACTAGTTCGATTGAAATCCCAAGAAAAAAAAAACTGTGCAATGTCAAAAAACGTATGGTGCAAACCGGATGGAACTGTACACACATTTGGTTCTGTACGGTTCCCATTGACTCCCATGTAAAAAAACGAAACGTATACGGTTTAATACAGTTTTTCACCCGGACCAAAAACCGTGGTAGACTTTTAGGTACAAAACTGACAAAACCGTACAGGATGCAAAACAGACACAACCTAATGCATCTTTTGGCATACGGTTTTCAATACGGTTGCATACGGTTTTCACATTGAAAACGTATATGGGAACTGTATTGCAAAAACGTGGGGTGAATGCAGCCTTAGCCAGGCGGCTTTTTTTCAACTATGATTACTCCGAAGTGACCGAGCATTTCAGAGTAAATCTTAGCGTTCTGCGACCCCGCTCACTGCACCCATTTCATGCTGCCCATGGTCTGTGCACCATAAAAGAGATGACAGGTTCTCTCTAACTTTTTATATTAACATGTATAAAATGTGTATGAATATAAAAAATTCTGAAAATGTAATAATTCCATACTTAGATTTTAATTTTATTTTAAATATATATATATTAATAATAATTTTTTTTTATTTTTTATTTTTATAATGGTTAAAATAGTAAACCTTTGGTATGTGCTGTCACTTTCCTGTGTTTTGTTTTTAACTTAATGTCAACCTGTCATTTGAGAAGTTTTTCGGTCGAGGGCTCAGTTTTAAGCCCCTCCACTGATTAGGAGAACGGGCAGAGACACGTGTGGTAGCATGCTTTACTCCCCAGCTATCTTTGTCTCACTGCCCCATAGACTTATAATAGAGCAGTCTTGCTGACTCATCAGAACTTGTGACACGTCAAAAGATTTTTTGATTGACAGGTACACTTTAAAATAGTATTCCTCATATGACTTTACACTTTGGCTGTTTCATTGGGTTGTGAGTTACATTTAGTAGTAGATTTTTATTTTTTTTATTTTTTATTATACGGGTTAATTTTTAATAAGTTGTGTTTTCTTACAGACTACCCAGTACACAGAGCTTGATGACAGCAACTTTGATTGGTCCTGTCCAAATACACAAATTCTCTTTCGTAATGATCCTTTGTATGCTCAGAGCATCAGGGAACCCTTAAAAAATGTGGCAAATAAGAACTGTCCCCGTACCACTTCACGGTTGTAAGTATAGATAAAGATTTAATTATTGTGGATTGGTACCCCACGATCTTTCAGAATGCTGTTGGTCCATCTGTAATACAATATTCTGAGCACAATTGCTGTTTATGTAGATGTGCATGTTGCTGTTTTGTTCCGATCTGGGTGTCGGCTGCGGGGGTTGTGACGTGACGTCACGTCCACGCCCCCGTGATGTCAAACACCCCTCGTGATGTCATGTCACGCCCCCTCAATGCAAGTCTATGGGATGGGGCATGGCAGCCACCATCCCCTCCCATAGACTTCCATTGAGGGAGCATGACCGTGATGTCACAACCCCCACAGCCTGCACCCAGTGATCAGAACAAAATTTTCCGAACGCTAGGGCAGTGGAGTACCCCTTTAAGTGCTGCATATGACATTATTTACCCATTTAAAGGGGTACTCCGCCCCTAGACATCTTATCCCCTATCCAAAGGATAGGGGATAAAATGTCAGATCGCGGGGGTCCAGCCGCTGGGGACCTCCTGGGATCTCGGCTGCAGCACTGGAGGCTTCAGCTCCCGACTGGAGGCTTCAGCTCCCGAGATCGTGACTTCGTGACTCCGCCCCGTGTGACGTCACACCCCGCCCCTCAATGCAAGTCTATGAGAGGGGGTGTGACAGCCATCACGCCCCCTCCCAGAGACTTGCATTGAGGGGGCGGGGCATGACGTCACACGGGGGCGGAGTCGTGGCGTCACTATCTCCTGTCACCATGGTCGTTGGGATGAGAGCCTCCAGCGCTGCCGGAAGCCGCAACAGTTGGGTGTTGCAGCCGAGATCCCGGGTGTCCCCAGCGGCGGGACCCCCGCGATCTGACATCTTATCCCCTATCCTTTCGATAGGGGATAAGATGTCTAGGGGCGGAGTACCCCTTTAAATTCCTCTTAGAACCTCAAAACTAATATGAAATTTACTTCAACCTTTACCAGAGATGAGATTTCCAGCAACGGGATCAGGCCGCCATTACGTGCCAGGGATTTTATGGCTAGTAACCAAGAACATTTGGATATCCTGAAAAAGATGGGTGTAAGTCTGATACATCTGAAAGACGGAAGAGTTCAGCTTGTCCAGCATGCCAATCAGGTAAGGGTACGTCATATAAAGGGTCCCTTACAGGGATTGTATGGTGTATTCCATTATCATTTTATTACAGACATGATCCGAGCGGCTGTTAGTGTCGTATAGAGGCTTGTACCATAAAGTGAATTGTACATTAGTGATAGCTGTCGCTGGTGTCAAAACCATCAATGGTGCAGGTGCCAGAGTTGGATGTGAGGCTCAGGAGGCAGAGCCATGCAAATTAATCAAGGAGGGAGGGGGGAAAGGATTGTTGAGGTGCGTGCCAGACCTCAGCACTGATGTGGCTGCCGAACGCCTCTTGATTATTTAAAGGGGTTATCCAGGAAAAAACTTTTTTTTATATATCAACTGGCTCCAGAAAGTTAAACAGATTTGTAAATTACTTCTATTAAAAAATCTTAATCCTTTCAGTACTTATGAGCTTCTGAAGTTAAGGTTGTTCTTTTCTGTCTAAGTGCTCTCTGATGACACATGTCTCAGAAACCGCCCAGTTTAGAAGAGGTTTGCTATGGGGATTTGCTTCTAAACTGGGCGGTTCCCGAGACACGTGTCATCAGAGAGCACTTAGACAGAAAAGAACAACCTAAACTTCAGAAGCTCATAAGTACTGAAAGGATTAAGATTTTTTTTTAATAGAAGTAATTTACAAATCTGTTTAACTTTCTGGAGCCAGTTGATATATAAAAAAAAGTTTTTTCCTGGATAACCCCTTTAAAGAAGATCTAAACCACAATGATCTGTTTTGACAACGTGGACGGCTACCACAAAGGTAATATTCACTTTCTTGTACAAGCAGTTATATCACACTGTCAGCAGCTTTGATTATGCCCCAGTACTGACAGATTCCCTCTAAAGGGGTCCTCTGGTGGAAAACAAAATTATTATTTTTTTTTAAATTAACTGGTGCAAGAAAGTTACAGATTTTTAAATTACTTCTATTTAAAAATCTTACTCCTTCCAGTACTTATCAGCTGCTGTATGCTCCAGAGGAAGATCTTTTCTTTTTGAATTTCTTTTCTGTCTTACCACAGTGCTCTCTGCTGACACCTCTGTCCGTGTCAGGAGCAGGAGAGGTTTGTTATAGGGATTTTCTCCTACTCTGGACAGTTCCTGACATGGACAGAGGTGTCAGCAGAGAGCACTGTTGTCAGACTGAAAAGTAATTTAAAAAGAAAATAACTGCCTCTAGAGCATACAGCAGCTAAGTACTGGAAGGATTAAGATTTTTTTAAATTTACTTGTAATTTAAAAATCTGTTTAACTTGCTGGCACCCGTTGATTTAAAAAAAAGAAATAGTTTACCAGAAGAGTAGAGTTTTAATTTAAGTCTGTATAAGCCGTCACATGGTTACACCATGAGGGGGCAGGGCTATGACGTCACGCTCTCCCGGCTCCAGCGTTTGCAACAGTTTGTTCCAAATGCTGACTAACAGAGTACCCCTTTAAACTCCGCTCCGGCTGGAGTGGAGGTTTAGTTCATCTAAATAGCAGCAGTTTATGTAGCAGCAATATTATATGATGCACTGACGTGGAGCGACGTTTTTCAGAATGCTCAGCCTTGTGGTTTGCCAGCGAGAATCTGTTATCTCAATGTTCCAATATACAGTATATAATTTGTCCCAGATATGTTTAACAGGTTAGACACGTTTCAGGACTACTGTCCTTTCTTCAGCAGCGCAAATATAGGTATGATGGTGATAGTCTAGCTATGGTCTTTTTTATAAGTAAGGATTGCTATTGGATAGGTCACAATTTTCAACTGGGATGGATCTAAAACCTGTAATGGATCAGTGAAAAATAGAAAACTCTTCTATGGAAACAAACTATACAGTTTTTAGTAAAATAATGCATTCCATCATACATATATAATGTGTAGCAGACAAGAGTTCCAGATCTATCTAGATGGCTTGTGTCTAAGATTCCAAATCTAATAGTGCATATGTATATATATATATATATATATATATATATATATATATATATATATATGTGTGTGTGTGAGATATATATTTCCAAAAATAAGCAGCACATCAAGAAATATGAAGATCTGTAGGCAGGGTGCACGCATGCTGGAGCCACGGTCCTCTGGTTCCTTAGTAATAACAGTAATAATATGCAGCACACCGAAATGTCATGCAAAGTGCTTTATTCCATGTGGTACAAAAGCAACGTTTCGCCGGCCTCACGCCAGCATTCTCAAGAGAATGCTGGCGTGAGGCCGGCGAAACGTCGCTTTTGTACCACATGGAATAAAGCACTTTGCATGACATTTCGGTGTGCTGCATATTATTACTGTTATATGTATATGTTTATATGCTCAGACTGAGCTTGAAAAAGACCAGAAAGCTGGTTGAAACGTTGTTCTGGACACCCTCACTGTGATGGAATAAAAACTTTTTTGGATTTTACTACCTAGTGTGCTGCGGAAATTTCCATTTTATATATATATATATATATATATATATATATATATATATATATATATATATATATATATGTATATAATATATCCTATCCTATCTATATTATGTATAAAAATGCAAAGCACAGACTGTGTGTACCTTTGAATTACAGAGAATATAATCAGAAATAACTGGAACACAAAAATGAAAAATACAGTTTTAAATTGAATAAATGGAAATGGAAAATAAAAAAAATAACAATGTGACTCTGAGACGACAGTCACACAAAATCCAACTTGATAGATTTTTGGTTTCAGTTTGCAAGTTGCATGTGACTTAACTTACATTGTGGTCAATGCTGATTATGTGGACCTGCATCCCATTCATCTAATACTTAAGCAGCACAAACTTAGACCAGAAAGTCTAAAGATTCACCAAATTCAACATAGGGGTTCAGATGGTCTGCACATTATTTATTTATTAATTATAAGTATTTCTTTACTTATGTTTACTATTGCAAAGTGCAGCTGGATGAATAAGTTGTTTGTTTCAGGCCGCGAGTTCTATAGATGCAGAAGATGGTTTGCGCTTTATGCAGGAAATGATCGAACTTTCCAGCCAGCAGCAGAAGGAGCAGCAGCTGCCGCCACGTGCGGTGCAAATAGTGTCTCACCCGTTTTATGGAAGAGTGGTATTAACCGCAGGGCCTGCACAGTTTGGAATGGATCTATCCAAGAATGTTGCTGGGGTAAGTATTAAGACTACTGCAATGTGTGTGACATGAGGGTTAGATCTGGTCAGCTGATGGAATCCAAATAAAAGTAGTTAAAAAAAAATTGTAGTAAGGTGGTAAAAGTAGCAAAACCAGGTCAAATAAAGAGTAATAGAAACATTCGAAGGGGGTTACCTGGCTCAGCATTCCGAGTTAACATGGCACATAATGCAAATACATATAAAAAATTATATTTCTCTATCGGCTCCATTGGGGGGACACAGACCGTGGGTGTATGCTGCTGTCTCTAGGAGGTGTGACACTATGGTAATAAAAAAAAAAGTCGGCTCCTCCCAGCAAGATATACCCGCCTTCAGGCTCTGAGCTAATCAGTTTAAGCTTAGTGTCTGAAGGAGGTGGACATGGTCTGGCATTCTCCAGACCAGGTCTTCTGATTTTTTATTTTCCTAGTATAGGGACGTGTTAGTTTTTTTTTTATTCCCTTTTCTTTTCTGTTTTCAGGTGGGAACTCAGGGACTCCGGTTCCCTGTTTCCCCATTGCGAGTAAGGGAGCAAAGACATTGCGTATATGCGCTGTTCACCCCCCTTCGCCAACGGTCAGCGCCTGGGTTGGTACCTCATGGGTCCGTGTCCCCCTATTTCCCTGCTCGCCTTGCTCGCGCATAGCAGCCAGGCGTGATGCAGGTAACTAAAGCTGACTGAAGACTTCACTGAAGACTTCATTAGGTAAGTTCTTCTGACTGAGGTAAGTACTTTCCCCCTTTTCTCCTCAGGTGCGGACTGGCAACTTCTGGAGACCCCCTGTTTTGGCCCACCTTTTAAGGTTATAGGCTGGCTTACTGGGGATGGGCTTTTATTCTGGTCCTTTATTCTGGGGGAGCAGTGGCATCTGAGGGGGCATATGTTTTTCACTAGTGTGTGTGTGTGTGTGTGTGTGTGTGTGTGTGTGTGTGTGTGTGTGTGGTACGGTGTTTAGACTGCAGCGGCTTATATGCGGCTGACAGCCGCGGCGCTGGTTCAGGCCGGGCGCTCTCTGCACCGGCTTACTTTTGCTTATCGGCGTATCGGCCACCCGCTCTGTTCCCCCGAGCGCATATGCGGCTGACATGTGTGCTCGGGACAAGGAGTGGGCGCCCATACTGTTTCTTCTCTGCCTTCCTTAGCTCCGCCCACAGGGCTGTCGGAGCTCTTCTGAGGCGCTAAATAGCCTCCAATCAGCGCCGTGGGCGTGATTTTTTGTCAGAAGGGGGCCAATTAGTTAGTGCCTCTGCTTCAGGCACACCCCCCTCTGCTATTGGCTGGCCTGTTTTCTCACACTAGCTGCACGGAGCCGTTCTCCTCACTGCAGCTGCCGGGGGACACAGCCTAGGGTGAGAAAGTTCCTGTCCTTTTTTCTCATAATGTCCGTATCCAGAGCTGTTCGCCCCCCCCTCTAAACAGAAACCTGGACAGTGACTTATTTTGTCTGTAAGCACTGTAGTACCAAAATGCTTGGCTCTACCATGCCCACTTGCCCTGCCTGCTCCCCCAGACCCCCTGGTACCCCCTGATGCCCTTTTGGTTCCGGTGGGTTCAGCCGCTCCACCAGCCTGGCTTTCTTCCCTGACCCAGTATATGGCTGACTTGACCCAAGTCTCACGTTCGGTGGCTGAGGCCTCCCGGGAAGTGGTGTCTGCCTTGAAGGGGTCTTCCCTGCGCAGGGCCTCTGAGAGAGCCCTCTTCTTGTCTCAACATACTTCACGCTTTCACAAGCGTACTAGGTTTGCCTCGTCTGACTCTTCCATTGAGTCTTCAGATAGATGTGAGCGTTCCCCTCGTGGGTCCCGGCCCTCGCTGTCATCTGGGCACAAACATCGCTCCTCCAGAGGACGTTCTCGGAGTCGCCGCTCTGCCACGCCAGAGCCGTGTACCCGGTCAGGGTTGCCCCCCCCCTCCAGGACTGCCTCTACTCATTCACATTCCCCTGGTGAACTAGTGGACAAGGCTTCCGAGCCGGCATCTGACTCAGAGGACTGCTCGGACTCAATTGCAACGGTGAATTCATTGGTGACAGCCATAAGAGACACCTTTCACTTAGAGGACCCAGGATCTGCGGATGTCAATCCAGGAGTATCCTTTCATCGTGCTAAGCAAGCACCTCAAAGGTTCAGCTCTCACGCTGACTTTGACGACATTCTGGAATCTGCATGGAAACATCCAGACAAGAGGTTCCCGGGAATCAAGACAATTCAAGAACGTTATCCATATGACAAGGACTTTTTCAATAAGGTGATTTCCCCTCCCTCAGTGGATCCACCAATCTCCCGGATCTCTAAGGCGACTACACTGCCTCTGGCAGATGCAGCTGCCTTCAAGGATCCCATGGACAAGAAGGTAGAATCCTTATCGAAGTTTGCCTCTGAAGCAGCTGGCTCTTCTCTTCTTCCCATCTTCGCCTCGACATGGGTGTCCAAGGCTCTGTCGGAGTGGTGCCAAAAGCTCCATCAGGATATCTTAGTGGGATTCCCCCCAGAGGATCTATCTGCTCTGGCTCTCCAATGCTCTAAAGCTGGGGACTTCCTGTGCACAGCTTCCATGCAGTCAGCCCGTTCTACCTTTGCTGTGGGTCACCTAGCGGCTCTCCGCCGCTCTGTGGCTTAAAGCTTGGAATGCGGATGCCGCTTCCAAAAGGTCTCTCACTGAGCTTCCCTTTACAGGTGGCCGTCTTTTTGGCAAACGCCTTGATGAGATAATCTATGAGGCAACGGGAGGTAAGAGTTCCTTGTTACCTCCAAAATAAGGCTCGCCCTACTTCCCAAAGGAAGTCTCTTTCCTTTTGGTCCTTCGGACCTCTGGCTCCAGCAAAGGGGCCGGGCAGGCGCCCTGGCGGGACAAGAAGGCTCCCTCGTTCCGGGGACGCCCGTCTTGGAAGTCGGACTCCAACCAGTCCGGCCATTTTGCGCCCAAATCAGGCAACCGCAAACCCACTTCTGCATGAAGTGAGGCCCCCACCCACGGTCTCTTCTCGGCTGGGAGGTCGTCTCTTGCTTTTTCGAGACATCTGGACCTCACACATGTCCAACGGTTATCGAATCGAATTTGCCTCCCTTCCGAGGGATCGCTTTTTTCGATCCCAGGCCCCCCGGTCTCCTCCTCCTGGTGAAGCAATTTCGAGCGGCTCTCCAATCTCTGCTTCTCCAGGGGGTTATCATTCCCGTTCCTCCAGGGAAACAGTTTCGGGGTTTCTATTCAAATCTTTTTGTGGTCCCCAAGAAGGACGGTTCTGTGTGACCAATCCTAGAACTCAAGTGTCTCAACCGTCGCCTTCTTATCCGCCACTTCTGAATGGAATCTCTCCGTTCGGTGGTGGCGTCCCTCGAACAAGGGGAGTTCCTTTCTTTGGTGGACATCAAGGATGCCTACCTCCCATGTGCCAATATTTCCTGGCCATGATCGGTACCTCCGCTTTGCGGTTCCGGAGGGGCACTTTCAATTCATAGCCCTCCTCGGGTCTTTACAAAGATCCTTGCGCCAGTGATGGGCCTGTTACGGTCAAGGGGAATCTCGGTGATACCCTTTCTGGACGACCTTCTCATCAAGGCTCCAACCAGAGCCCAGACTCTGGAGAATCTGGACGTCACTCTCCACACTCTGGATCGCTTCGGGTGGAAGGTCAACCGGGACAAATCAGTCCTCCGTCCTACCCAGTCTCTAACCTTCCTGGGACTTCGATTCGACATGACCTCTGCCCGAATTTGTCTTCCGCCGGACAAACGTCTGGTGCTTCGGTCGGGGGTCCGCTCCCTTTGGACCTAGGTCTCAGTCCCCATCCGCACTTGTATGGAAGTCCTGGGTCGGATGGTGGCAACTATGGAGGCTGTACCCTTTGCCCAGTTTCATTACTGCCCCCTCCAACTAGCTATTCTCTCTCGATGGAACAGATCTCCTCTGTCCCTCGATCGTCAGATTGTTCTCCCTCTCAGGGTCCGTCAGTCCCTGCTCTGGTGGCTCCGCTCCCCCCTTCTTCTCCAAAAGCGGTCATTTCTTCCCCTTCATTGGCAGGTTGTTACGACGGATGCCAGCCTGTTGGGCTGGGGCGGCGTGTTCAGGGATTGGACGGTTCAGGGACTCTGGTCTCCCCAGGAGACCCTTCTTTTGATAAACATATTGGAATTAGGGGCTATTCTTTTTTGTCTTCATTGGGAGTCCCATCTTCAGTCCTGTCCACGTTCAGTGGCATACATACATCGACAGGTCGGCACTCGCAGCGCGGCAGCCATGGCCGAGGTGACCAAGATTCTTACCTGGGCGGAGAGCAAGGTTCTGGCCATTTCGGTGATTCACATTCCAGGAGTGCTCAACTGGGAAGCGGACTTCCTCAGTTGGTCCTCACCCGACCCCGGCGAGTGGTCTCTACATCCAGATGTCTTTGCGCAGCTCTGCGACCTCTGGGGCATTCCAGACGTGGAGCTCTTCGCATTCCTGCACAATCAGAAGATCCGTCCTTTTGTGTCCAAGTCCCAGGACCCTCAGGCTCTGGCCGTGGACGCCCTAGTGATTCCTTGGGCGGGGTTTGCCCTACCCTATCTGTTCCCTCCTCTTCCGCTCCTTCCCAGGGTGCTGAGGAAGCTCAAGGCAGATGACGTCCCCGCCATTCTGGTAGCTCCAGATTGGCCCCGAAGGTCGTGGTACGCCGATGTAGTCAGGCTCCTGGACGATGCTCCACTGCGCCTTCCGCTCTGTCTGGACCTGCTCTCTCAGGGTCCTCTTTGCCACCCCAATTTACAGTCGCTGCATTTGACGGCGTGGTGGTTGAGACCACGGTTTTTAGGGCCCGCGGGTTCTCTTCCCAAGTCATTCACACCATGCTCAAGGCTCGTAAGCCCTCCTCCGCAAGAATTTACCACCGTACTTGGCAGTCTTATTTTCGTTGGTGTGAAGCTCAGGACTTCTCCCCGGTAACCTTCTCGGTTCCCCGTCTTCTCCCCTTTTTACAGTCGGGGTTGGAACTGGGGTTGTCTCTCAGTTCACTTAAAGGTCAGGTTTCGGCCCTTGCTGTTCTTTTCCAGCGGCCCCTGGCTTCTAATTCTCATGTCTGGACCTTCCTTCAAGGAGTGACGCACACTGTTCCTCATTATCGGTCACCCTCTCCCTTGAATTTGGTTCTGAGTGCTCTCCAGGGTACACCCTTTGAGCCCCTTCGAGAGGTGTCTCTCCTCCTCCTTTCTTGGGAAGTGGCGTTTCTTGTTGCTATCACCTCCATCCAGAGGGTGTCTGAATTGGCAGCTCTTTCCTGCCGTTCTCAGTTTCTGGTGATCCACCAGGACAAGTTTGTTTTCCCGCCAGATCCTTCATTTTTGCTTTAATGTGGTCTCGGCCTTTCATCTCAAGGAGGACATTGTCCTCCCGTCCTTTTGTCCTGCTCCTTCTCATCCTAAGGAGCGCTTACTACACAAGCTGGATGTAGTTCGGGCTGTTTGGTCTTCTCTCCATCACTACTTCTTTTCGTCAGTGTGATTCCTTTTTCGTCCTTACGGAAGGTCGTCGTAAGGGACAACCTGCTTCCAAGGCCACCATTTCTCGGTGGATTCGGTCCGCCATTTCGGAAGCCTATCGCTGTAAGGGGAAGATTCCTCCTTTCAGGGTTGTGGCTCATTCTAACCGTTCTGTTGGGGCATCCTGGGCTCTCCAGAATAGAGCCTCGGCCTCGCAGATTTGCAAGGCAGCTACCTGGTCATCTTTGCACACTTTCTCGAGGTTTTACAAGTTCATACTTTCGCATGGGCTGATGCTAGTCTGGGTCGTAAAGTGTTGCGGGCGGCAGTGGATCGGCCGTCTGCCTGATTACTTATCTGCCCACCCTAGGGACGGCTTTGGTACGTCCCACGGTCTGTGTCCCCCAATGGAGCCGATAGAGAAAAGGAGATTTTTGTTTACTTACCGTAAAATCTCTTTCTCGGAGGATCCATTGGGGGACACAGCTCCCGCCCTTTTTGGGATTTTCCTTTGGTTCTCTGTCCGAGGGTGTGTTCAGTTATGTTTTTTCTTCTGGTTCTCGGACAGTTTTGGGTTTTTCTTTGACCTGTTGGTTTCCTCCTATTGCTCTTGAACTTAAACTGATTAGCTCAGAGCCTGAAGGCGGGTATATCCTGCTGGGAGGAGCCGACTTTTTTTATTACCATAGTGTCACACACCTCCTAGAGACAGCAGCATAAACCCACGGTCTGTGTCCCCCAATGGATCCTCCGAGAAAGAGAGATTTTACGGTAAGTAAACAAAAATCTCCTTATCTATATAAATCACTACTAGTTTTTAAAATTGCAACACCAAGAATGAAGACTTATGGAATTGTGAAAATCACCGAATCCATAGACATGTTTTTATCATTATTTTTTGTTTTCATGATTTGCATATCATTAAAGGACAACTGTAGTGGTCAAAAATCCCTGCACAAATGTTCCCCAAACAAAAGTTATACAATTCAGTCAATTAGTCCTATTTACCTATATGCAGCCGTTTCTGAGATATTAGAGTTGCCAGCATAGCCCAGTAGTCCTGCGTCCGTCCCCTATTCATTACATTGCAGCCGCCATCTTGGGGACGGAGATCTCTTCCTCCCAGCAGTGTTTGTGCTCCCCCTAGCCTCTGTCAGCTCCTCCCTGCTTATGCATATGCATGAGCGGGTGCTTTCTGAGGCAGCCATAGGCTCATCCTCAGAAACGCCCCTATCTGTAAGATTGAAGCAGGGGGAGAATGAGGACGTCCACAGCTCCTCCCCCCTCCCCTGCTCTGTCTACATAGGACCTCACTTATCATGGGGAGGATTCAAGTTTTCATGGGGGAAACACAGAGCAAACCACAGAGCAGGGAGGGGAGGACGTGTGTGTGAAGGAGACATATTATACTGCACGGGATGGGGGTGTATAGACTACAGGGAATAAATATCATACTGATTCTGTGTGTGAGAGGGGGGGGGGACTACTGAATGACTCATGCTGGGAGTTGTAGTCCCTGTTATGTGTGTGTGTATGCCAGTGTTTCCCACCCAGGGAATGCTGGGAGTAGTAGTTTTGCAACATCTGGAGGCACCCTGGTTGGGAAACACTGGTGTATGAACTACAACTCCCAGGAGACTACAGAGATACAATAGAGGTGTTGGTGAACTACAACACCCAGGAGATTACAGAGATACAATAGAGGTGTTGGTGAACTACAACTCCCAGGAGTCTCCTGATACAGTAGAGGTGTTGGTGAACTACAACTCCTTTATACACTCAAACAGCAGAAAGCTGACACGACATGCTTGGATGTATAGTCTTACAACAGCTGGAGTCACCTCTGCAACTCCAAGCATGCACATACGGCAGAAAGCTGACAGGGCATGCTGGGATTTGTAGTCTTGCAACAGCTGGAGGCACCACTGGAATTCCCAGCATGCCCGAACAGCATATAAAATAACTGGGCATGCTTGGAGTTGTAGTTGTGAAAAAGATGGAGGGACCAATATCAGGACAGTTTTATAGACAAACAATTATGTTTTTTTTTACCATTTTTACTTTCACTCTCCACTCTCCAGAGCCCACACTACAGTGAGCACGGAGGCAGCTGCTTCATCACTGGACAGGAGCAGCATGGGGAGGGGGAGATGAGCAGAAGGGGAGGGAGATGGGGGCGTTACAATATAATAATTTGCTCGGGGGGGGGGGGGGGGGGGATAGAACAGGGGGAGGGCAGCAGCTTACAGGAAGTAAGCACAAGGCATGATGGGAGATGTAGTTTTTCTTTCACTTGTCCTCAGTAATTCATGTGCTGATAACGGGAGAACGACTGGGCCAATTTTGATGGGGGAGACATCGTTGGAAAGGTCTTTCAAAGACCTATTAAATGAGGTAAAAAAAAGTTTTTTTGCCCAGCACTGCAGATGTCCTTTAAAGGGGTTATCCAGGAAAAAACTTTTTTTTTTAAATATATCTACTTGCTCCAGAAAGTTAAACAGATTTGTAAATTACTTCTATTAAAAAAATCTTAATCCTTTCAGTACTTATGAGCTGCTGAAGTTAAGTTGTTCTTTTCTGTCTAAGTGCTCTCTGATGACACCTGTCTCGGCAACCGCCCAGTTTAGAAGCAAATCCCCATAGCAAACCTCTTCTACTCCGTGCAGTTCCCGAGAGAAGCAGAGATGTCAGCAGAGAGCACTGTTGCCAGACAAAAACAACAACTCAACTTCAGCAGCTGATAATTATTGAAAGGATTAAGATTTTTTTAATAGAAGTAATTTACAAATCTGTTTAACATTCTGGACAGTTAAAATAAAGAGAAGTTTTTTTCCTGGAATACCCCTTTATTTTGTCTATGGATCCTGTGATTTCCATAATTCGCTACTTTTCCTTTTCGGTGCAGTTCAATGTTAAGGAGTGTATTTGCATTCATTTTTATGTGCCATTATTTAGTTTTAGCTTCTTCCAGCATGGTTGTGTCCATTGCCTATGTGTATGGTCACAACCACACTTTGGCAGCAGTGGACACTCTTACGCACCTCCTCCTATAGTGTGTGTGTTATTGGGAGCCCTTATGGTAAGTGCATGTACAATACCTCCCTGCCTTGCTGCCTCTTGGGCTGCGTTTCCCAACCAGGGTGCCTCCAGCTGTTGCAAAACTACAACTCCCAGAATGCCCAGGCAGCCTTTGGCTGCCTGGGCATGCTGGGAGTTGTAGTTTTGCAACAGCTGGAGACACCTAGGTTGGGAAATGCCGCTCTTGGGAGCTATGATTTTATGGGACGGCTTCCAGGAATTGCAAAGTAGCCCTGGAGAAATGTTTTGTACTGATGCACTTGTCACATAGCTGCTGAACAGCACAAGAACCAAGCAATAACAGTGAAATGACACCACGATATCGTCACCATGCTGCTAGCTAGTCACATGTACGCTGGACAATAGAATTGTACTGAATTGAAAAAAAATATATAAAAAATGTGGTGTTTTTTTTTTAAATTTTTATGATGATCAATCTAATGACAGATCATCTTTGTTACAGTGTCGTGGATTTGTAGCCAAATCTGAGCCTTACAGCGGCTGCTCGGAGATCACCAATTCTGATGCCATCAGAGGGAAGATTGCTTTGATGCAGCGAGGACAATGTATGTTTGCTGAAAAGGCTAGGAACGTGCAGAAATCTGGTGCTATTGGAGGAATTGTTATAGGTAGGTACTGTCAACCACTTCTGGTCATAGAAGCTTTTTAAATCTTGGTGAAGAACTATTGTTTATCAGTCGCTCTTCATTGGGGACACCTTACTGATGGGTATATGCTCTTGCCACTAGGAGGCGCTGACACTAGGAAAAAAAAAGTCTGCTCCTCCCTGGCAGGATATACCCGCCCACTGGAAGTGAGGTAATCAGTTTTAGCTTAGTGTCAGTAGGAGGAAAGATTTTTATTATTTTCTAGTAAGGGCTGTTTAGTTATATTTTCTATTCCCTTTTGTTTCCTTTTTTCAGATGGGGGTTCAGGAGCATGGCACTACCTGTTTCCCCATATGTGGCTAAGGGGCACGGAACATAAAAGTATGCACCGTTAACCGCTTCCCGCCAACGGTCAGCACCTGGGGTTCCCAACAGGGAATGATCTGTGCCTCTCCTTAAGGAGCTTAGCGCCGCCCCTCTCCTCCCCGCAGCGAGCTCTCCGGACTGGCGTGCTGCAGGGATGTCAGAGGCTGTATCCCTCCTATAGCTCCCTGGTTCAGGGCCGTAGTCTCTTCTAGCAAGCGGGACCCTTCCCAGCCAGGCACTGCTGCTCTCCCTCTCCTGTCCGGAACGACGGGACCTCACAGCTTTGCTCCGCCCCTGTCCTCTCTCCTTCAGATCGGGACTCGTCGCTCTTATATTATCTCCTCACCCGCAGCCTTTATGGTGGGGTGAAAACATCGCTCCGCCATCCTTCCCCTCACAGGTGCCGGCGGCTGTGTTGCTGGACAGGGACTCTGTGCATATCTCCGTCCCCCGTCCCCTGTTACAGTAGTAAAGTGGGGTTATATTTCCCCTCCCCGGCTGGTCGCTCTTTTGGAGGTAGGGGAGTGGGCATAGCTCCACCTTCCTTCCCTCCTCCCCCCAGGAGGTGGAAAGCACACACAAAAAAAAAAAAAAGTGAATCTCTACTGCTGGTCTCTCAGACCATTTAGTGGTGTTTGGCGCCCTCTTGTGGCCTATAATTAAATTTTGCCTTCTTTTCCATGTACCCTTGTGACCTGGGGACACAAAATTACAGCCTTAGCCTGTACTATCTATCGCTTCTCGGCCTATTGGCTAAGAACAAGTGTAGTATCTGTTATCAGTTTAATATCCGATACGTCCCCTATCTGGGGACCATATAGTAAATGGATTTTTCAGAACGTGGGACGATTTCGAAGCTTGCTTCCATCGCCCCATGCATAGACCCGCTATCATGGTATCTTCAGGTACAGTGCACCAAAAATATCTGCTGGGCTCTTTTTTTTGGGTCTGTATACGAGGGCCACTTTATTGTCTCCATCACCCTCTACGGGACCTGATGACACATTGCATTGAGTCAGTTGAGGTATGCCTCAGGCATACCTGCTTTCGCCAGGGTTCTCACTCTGAGACATATGTGACTCGCTGTGGCGGGTCGTGCATGGGATTTCATGATTCCTTGGAAGATACCAGGATTAAGGTCAGGACTGTTTCTCCTCTACCACCGGTTGTCATGACATGTTTGCCATGTCTGCAGGTGTTCTTGCCGTGTACATAAATTTTTCCCTCCTCCACAGGCTGCCTCATCCGTAGCGGCTGTCTCGGATCCTCATGTCCAGTGCGAGGTCTCCATGGAAGTGTCCCTGCGTGGCCATGGATTGCACCTGCTCTCATTAGGCCAGACAGTAGTCTCACCTGTCACTCCTCTCACTGCTGCCGCGTCCGCGGCTGGATTTTGGTACCCCACTAATAGTGCGAGGTGACCGCTGGAGTGCCCCGGTGTCTACATGGACCCATACCAGTAAGCCAGACAGTGGTCTGCGTGGTTTTCTCTGCTGCCTGTCTCTTCTCCAAGGGCTCATGTATCTGCGGCTGAAGTTCCCGCAGGGCGAAGGGGATACAATCCACAGCTCTTAAGCCTCCTCCGTTCTCCAAGGGTGACAGGGATTCTATTCATGGCTTCTAGGCTTCACTGCCTTTCTACATGCGTCAAGTGACATAGTTATTCCCTATCTGACACTGTCCCACTCATTACGCCAGACCGTTGTCTGCACAGTTTATGCCGCTGTCGGTCTCCCATCTCTGGGCTCCCGCGTGTATAGCTGTGGCTTCCCGTACCTCACTGTTGGTGTGAGGACTCTGTCTGAGGGTTCCTGCAGGCACAAGGGTCTGCCAATCTTAGTCTGCATGGTCTCCTACACCACCGAGTCGCCCATAAGTTTGGCCACACTCCTGTGCCCCACTGTCTGTGGGAGGGTTCTGAGGAGTATTCCTTTGTGCTCAGGAATCCTCCACCAGTCAGCCGCACAGCTGTCCCTGTAGTTTACTGCTACGTGGGGTCTACTACCATACACTTCCTACTGCGTGGCGGAAGTTCAGGTAAACCGCTGCCTTGGCGTTGTTCCGAGTGGGTCTCCCCATGTTGCTCCATGGGCCCTCTGCAATGTGCCACATGCTGGCTCGTGGGGTTTCCTACTTTATCAGGTCCCTCTCCACATGCCTGCTTCTCTCATGGCTTTAGGCTGGTAGCCACTTTTAGTGTGTGGTTCTGGATGTGGGACCCAGTGTGGCCATGGTCCCTATGCCGGTAGCCAGACAATGTCTGCATGGCTTTATAATCCACCAGGTCACCTCCCCCATTCCTGCTGCTCCCATGACTGCAGTCTGGTGACTCCTTCCATGTGAAGTTCTACACAGTTTCCTATGGGTTCATGGGAGCTCTTATGTCTCTGAATGTTTCCTGCCCCAACTGCATCCCTCATCTCTTGCATCTGCGACAGCAGTCCTGGTGGGTAGCACCATTAGCAGCTGGGGTGTGGTAGTCTCCTGCAGGTTCCATGGCTTTTCATGGCTACAGCTGCACTCTGTTCCCCTTTTCTAAGAGTGCCACGTTGCTCTGCTAGGGATATGGTTGTGAATTGGGTGCTGAGTGTCTTCCATTCTGCCTGACTTTTAGATGTCTGCGGTTTCCTTCGTGTCTGCAGTTTGGTACCCCGCTACTATCGTGAGGTAACCATGTCTGTGTCCCTACGTATGCTAGGTCCTCTGCACATGTGGAGTCCGCCCTCCCTTCTGTTCGGTGTGGTGTGCTTCGGGCTTTCCTATGATTTTGTTCTGAAGTCCTGCGACGGTTGAGCGCCTCTGTTCTGGCAGGGGGCCTGTTGGGGCGACAGTCAGTTCAGGCCCCCCTCTGCCTCCAGGTATTTTCCTGGTTTCCTGTGCAGGGAGGCTCAGGCGTCTGCTCTGTTGCCTTGGACATGTCTAGGATGGCTCAGTTGGCTCCCATCTGGTCCAGGGGTGCACCAGACCTGTCTAGAGCCAGTTTCCGTCTTTTTATTTTTTCCAGTGGTTTTCTGGTCTCCACCTTCGGTACTCTCCTTCTGCTCAGGCGTACTCTGCTCTTCCTGGTGTTTTTTCCGCTATGCTCTCTTAGATTGGTGAACTCTGGACGGGTTTTCTTGTTGTGCCCTTTTACTATTTTTGTTTCCCAGCCGCGCTAGCCCTCTGTCTGGTTCTGTGTTCCTTGGGGTTGATTCCTTCCACCTCCCGGGATGATTCTGGCCGGTCTGGCTGCCTAGTTGACCTTTTTCTTGTCTCTATATGGACCGTAGGTTTAGTCTCTGCATAGGACAGTCTCTTCTCTTGGTGTCCTAGTCCGTCTCTTCCGGGAGCTCAGTTTCTGGGCGTCTGTTATCTCTGGCCTAGGGTCTCGTCCGCAGGCCTTACAGTCTAGTGGGTTCAGTATGACTGTTTCCCTTTCTCTAGTGGTTGTTTTTCTCTCCCTAGGGGACTGCTTTGGTATGTCCCATCAGTAAGTTGTTGTCCCCCCCCCCCCCCCCCCCCCATTGAAGAGATTTTTTTTGTACTCTCCATAAAATCTTTCTCATAGCCTTCATAGGGTGACACCGCACCCACCCATATCTTGTCCGGATCATCTTTTCTGGGTCTTTTTCCGTGATTCTTTTACGGGGTCCTTCGGACTTTTGTCTTTGTTGGCTTCTCCTACTCCTTTGTGACAAGACTGATTTCCTCACTTCCAGTGGGCAGGTATATCCTGCCAGGGAAGAGCTGACTTTTTTCTTAGTGTCAGCGCCTCCTAGTGGCAAGAGCATATGCCCATCAGTAAGGTGTCCCCAAGGAAGGCTACGAGAGAGATTTTACGGTGAATACAAAAAAAAAAATCCTTTTTTACCTCTGTTGGTCACTGCCTCTTGCAAACAAAAGCTTAACAAGCTTAACGTTGCCTAAAACGTCACACTGCTGCTCAGCCTATCGCTGGCCGAGGCGGGACTTCGCTGCGGCCGCTGATTGGCTGAGTGCAGTATGACTCGCCGGCAAACAGGAAGAGGATCGCGGCGGAGGCCGGAGCGGGTTACCGGAGGCACCGGGGGAGCGACGGAAGGTATGTACCGTATTTATCGGGGTATACCACGCACCGGCCTAGAACACGCACCCTCATTTTACCAAGGATATTTGGGTAAAAAAAGTTTTTTACCCAAATATCCATGGTAAAATGAGGGTGCGTGTGTGCGCGTGTATACCCCGATATACCCCCAGGAAAGGCAGGGGGAGAGAGGCCGTCGCTGCCCGCTTCTCTCCCCCTGCCTTTCCTGGGGTCTAGAGCCCTGCTGTCGGCCCTTCTCTCCCCCTAGCTATCGGCCCGTTCTGTCCCCTGACTATCGGTGCTGGCGCCCCACTGCTGGCACCGATAGCCAGGGGGAGAGAAGCGGCGCCGACAGCCAGGGGGAGAGAAGGGGCAGCGGCACCCATTGCCGGCGCCGCTGCCCCGTTGCCTCCCCCCATCCCCTGTGGCATAATTACCTGGGTCGGATCCGCGCTGCTGCAGGCCTCCGGTACGCACGCCGGAGGCCTGCAGCAGCGCGGATCCGACCCAGGTAATTATGCCACCGGGGATGGGGGGAGGCAGCGGCGCCGGTAATGGGTGCCGCTGCCCCTTCTCTCCCCCTGGCTGTCGGCGCTGCTTCTCTCCCACTGGCTATCGGTGCCGGCAGTGGGGCGCCGGCACCGATAGTCAGGGGGACAGAACGGGCAGCGGCGCCGATAGCTAGGGGGAAAGAAGGGCCGGCAGCAGCGCTCTAGACCCCAGGAAAGGCAGGGGGAGAGAAGCGGGCAGCGACGGCCTCTCTCCCCCTGCCTTTCCTGGGAGGGTAACGGCGTATAACACGCACATAGACTTTAGGCTAAAAATTTTAGCCTAAAAAGTGCGTGTTATACGCCGATAAATACGGTACCTCTTAATTTTTTTTACTGCCGGCATTATGATGGGCAATTTTCCCATCCCGGAATACTCCTTTAAACTCCTTCACTGTATTTGCAGCAACTGCTTCTGCAGGAAGACTATTCCATGCATCCACTACTCTCTCAGTAAAGTAATACTTTCTCATATTAACACAGAAACCTTTGCCCCTCTAATATAAAACACCCTTGAGCACTTCCCTCTCTACCGCTAATACTTTTCCCTATACACCCATGAGCACTCCCCTTTGTACTGCTAATACCTTTCCCTATACACCCATGAGCACTCCCCTCTGTACTGCTAATACCTCTCCCTAATAATGTTTCCTGCTACTCTTATATTGTCTTTCTATATTTTAAGCCTTCAGAAATAATGACCCCTAAATCCCTTTCCTCAGATACTGAGAAAACGTGTTTTTCAGAATGAAGAATAAAAAAAAAAAACTACTTACCTCTATAGATGCTGTTCCCCAAAGTAAATACTACTACTACCGTATTTATCGGGGTATACCACGCACCGGCCTATAACACGCACCCTCATTTTACCAAGGATATTTGGGTAAAAAAAGTTTTTACCCAAATATCCTTGGTAAAATGAGGGTGCATGTGTATACCCCAATACACCCTCAGGAAAGGCAGGGGGAGAGAGAGGCCGTCGCTGCCCGCTTCTCTCCCCCTGCCTTTCCTGGGGTCTAGAGCCCTGCTGCCACCGCTTCTCTCCCGCTGGCTATCTGCGCCGCTGCCCGTCCTCTCCCCCTGACTGTCGGTGCCGCTGGCCGTTCTCTCCCCCTGACTATCTGTGCCGGTGCCGATAGCCAGGGGGAGAGAAGCGGCGCCGGCAATGGGGCAGCGGCACCCATTGCCGGCGCCGCTGCCCCCGTTGCCTCCCCCATCCCCGGTTGTATAATTACCTGTTGCCGGGGTCGGGTCCGCGCTGCTTCAGGCCTCCGGTGTGCGCCCCATGCATCGTTGCTATGCACTGCACGGCGCAATGACGAGTGGCGTCATTGCGCCGTGCAGCGCATAGCAACAACGCAGGGGACGGCACACCGGAGGCCTGAAGCAGCGTAGACCCGACCCGGCAACAGGTAATTATACAACCGGGGATGGGGGAGACAACGGGGCAGCGGCGCCGGCAATGGGTGCCGCTGCCCCTTCTCTCCCCCTGTCTGTCGGCGCCGCTGCCCCATTGCCGGCGCCGCTTCTCTCCCCCTGGCTATCGGCGCTGACATCGATAGTCAGGGGAGAGAACGGGCAGCGGCACCGATAGCCAGGGGGAGAGAAGGGCCGGCAGCAGGGCTCTAGACCCCAGGACAGGAAGGGGCAGAGAAGCTGGCAGCGGTGGCGGTCTCTGCACCTGCAAAGCCGCTGCAGTTCATTGATTTAAAGCGCCCGCTTTAAATCATTGAACTGCAGCGGCTTATCGGCGTATAACACGCAGGTAGACTTTAGGCTCAAAATTTTAGCCTAAAAAGTGCATGTTATATGCCGATAAATACGGTATTTACAGACTGTTCTATTAGTCTTTTGTAACAATCCACTTTCTGGTTTCCAAAGGGTCACAGGCTGCCATTTAGGAACAAAATTCTTGTTTAAAAATTTTTTTTGTTTAAACATTGAACAATATGTTCATTGTTGTTATTTTTTAGAGGCAAACATGAATATCTATTTCGGGTGCAGCTTGACCTAGACGTCCTTCTTATCTCATGTTCATTAACTGAACATGGTTTTTTCTCCTATTTTTACAGATGACAATGACGGTAGCAGCAGTGATACAGCTCCGCTATTCCAAATGGCCGGTGATGGGAAAAACACGGATGACATAACCATCCCCATGTTGTTTTTATTCAGCAAGGAAGGAAATATAATTCTTGATGCAATTCGTGAATACCAAGAAGTGGAAGTTCTTCTCTCTGATAAAGCCAAAGACAGAGGTAATCTAATGATATGTACATATCTAGTCTGCAGACTGCCTTAAAGGGGTACTCCACTGGCAAGCGTTCGGAAGTAAATGTTCCAAACGCTGTTTTCACATTGCGGGGGTCAGCCACGCCCCTCCTGACATCATGGCCACGCCCCTCAATGAAAGTCTATAGGAGGGGGCGTGACGGCCGCCACGCCCCCTCCCATAGACTTGCATTGAGGGGTGTGGCCGTGATGTCATGAGTGGCGTGGCCGACCCACGCAGCGCAAAAACAGCGTTCGGAACATTTACTTCCGAACGCTTGCCAGTGGAGTACCCCTTTAAACTGGCCGTACACATTAGGTCAGGCTCAAATTTCATTCAGGCAGTACATTGGGAATATTCAATGGGATTCAGACAAAAAGGTAAGTAGATGTCTATTGAAGCGGACCGGATATAGTCTACTGGACGCCTGGACAGCCTTTGGCACATGTCTGAGTGGTACTAGCGCCGGCATATTCTGCTGGCACTCGCTGTCTACAGAAAGTCCGCCCGGAAATTTTACAGGCAGACATTCTCCTGTGTGAACATGGCCTAAGAGTCCAGAGCTACCAGTTGAGCTACCGATGTTTACCAAGGAGGCCCTAACTTTGTGCTTGATAGAGAACAGGACTCGGAGCGCCTTCATATTCTTGACAATCTCATCGCTGCTAAGAGAAAACATGTCCATGATTTACCTAGAAAGCATCATATTTTTTTTGTACCTGGAGTTTCCCAAAGTATTTAAAAAGACTGAAACGCCACCATAAGTTTTAAGATTCTTCCTGTGTCCACATGTTTTAAATAAAAGCAACAGGATTATCCAATACAGATGTGAGCATCCTTAACAGGTCCTTATTTACATTAAAGGGGTTTTCCAGTGCTGAATCCTAAGGATAGGGGATAAGTTTCAGATTGTGGGGGATCCGACTGCTGGGGCCCACCGCGATCTCCTGTACGGGGCCCCGGCTCGCTGGCCAGATAGCGGGTGTCAACCACCGCACGTAGCGGCGGCTGACACGCCCCCTCAATACATCGCTATGGCAGAGCCAGAGATTGCCGAAGGCAGCGCTCCGGCTCTGCCATAGAGTTGTATTGATGGGGTGTGTCAGCCGCCGCATCGTGCGGTGGTCAACACATCCCTTCCCGCAGGCTGCCGGGGCCCCGTACAGGAGATCGCGGGGGGCCCCATCGGTCGGATTCCCCGCGATCTGAAACTTATATAAGTTTTTCAGCACTGGATATTTCCTTTAAAGTGTACCCATCAGATCCAACAAAAAAAACATTTTTTTAATATATGACTCAGTACCTAATCCTGACCATGTACATCTAATTTTTGTGTCTAGCACCTTTTATTTATTTTTTATTACACTTTTAATTTAGCTCACTAGTCTACTCACTGTGTAGGTCTCCGCCCCCTCCCTCAGTATACTGTCTGCTCACATCTCCCCTAGCATTAGCAAAACTACAACTCCCAGCTTGTCCTCACTGACAGTAGCGGGAAACAAGCTGACAGTGGGAGGATTTTTCCTCTAGCTCTGCGCTCACAGCTGTCAATCAAGGAAGTGTGTCCATGACATAGGTGATGATGCCATTGCCGGCGCCGCTTCTCTCCCCCTGGCTATCGGCGCCGGCACAGATAGTCAGGGGGGGGGGGGCAGAGGTTTGAACTGGCTTTTCAGTATGAAATACACAAAATTTTCTAATGAAAGCAAATGCAAAACCTATTGGTTATACATGCTTTACAACATATCAAAAGTTTTTGTATCTGACAGCGCCCATTTAAGTTATTTATTTTGTAATTATAGCATTTCTATATTATTTCAAGCAATTCAGTTTGTTTATTAACAAGGGAACCTATGATCAACAGATGGCATCAGTCAGAGGTATTTTTCTGCTGCTCTATTTAGATGGGGGGCTTGGGACACCCCTTCTCATGATTGATGGGGACCCCTTAAAATAATTTAATGCTTTTGGTGGGGCAACTACTTTAGGTGAATTGTATTAGATTGCGTACATTTGACAACTCCTTGATGGGCATGCATGGCAATTGTATGAGATCAATCTGAACACAGTCCAAGGAATCGGCTCACCCCAATTATGCCAGCTGCAGCAGGGACCACCTTGGAGAAAGTCCAACACACGCAGCACCCGTATAAAAGTATGCTTGTCTTTATTGTGGCCCAGGACACATCACGGATAGGTGAACAACAGACTGTGACATGTTTCAAGCAAAAGAACCACTGCTTTATCATATATGATGTCCGTATCAGGAACTGTCCAGAGCAGGAGAAAATCCCCATTGCAAACCTATGCTGCTCTGGACAGTTCCTGATACGGGCATCAGGTGTCAGCAGAGAGCACTGTGGACAAAATAAAAAAGAAATTCAAAAAGAAAATAATTTCCTCTTTAGTATACAGCTGTTAAAAAGTACTGGAAGGGTAAAGATTTTTTTAATAGAAGTAATTTACAAATCTGTTTTAACTTTCTGGCACCAGTTGATTTTAAAGAAAAAAAGTTTTCCACCGGAGTACCCCTTCAAAGGATAGGGGATAAGATGTCAGATCGCCGCGGTGCCGCTGCTGGGGACCCCGGGGATCGCTGCTGCGGCACCCCGCTATCATTACAGCACAGAGCGAGTTCGCTCTGTGCGTAATGACGGGCGATACGGGGGACGGAGCAGCGTGATGTCATGGCTCCACCCCTCGTGACATCACGGCCCGTCCCCTTAATGCAAGTCTATGGCAGGGGGCATGGCGACCGCCGCGCCCCCTCCCATAGATTTGTATTGAAAGGGGCGGACCATGACATCACGAGGGGTGGAGCCGTGACGTAACGATCCTCCGGCCCCTGTATTGCGCGTCATTACGTGCAGAGCGAACTCGCTCTGTGCTGTAATGATAGCGGGGTGCCGCAGCGGGGATCCCAGGGCTCCCCAGCAGCGGGACCGTGGCGATCTGACATCTTATCCCCTATCCTTTGGATAGGGGATAAGATGTCTAGGGCTGGAGTACCCCTTTAAGGGCAGTTTTATGCTTGAAACATGTCATGGTCTGTGGTGTTAATCTATCCTTGACGTGTCCTGGGCCACAATAAAGACGAGCATATTTTTATACGGGTGCTGCGCTGGACTTCTATTTCTTCTTCTCAAGTTAATCAGGTGTAACATATAGCCACCTATAAGTGCACTAGGTGCACAGACAATTAACCCCAAACAAGATATAATAAAGAATATATAAATAATAATGAAAAACAAGACAGCTCACAATCAGTCTGAATAGGATGCAATCTGTGACATCGGGGTATTCAGGAGCACGGATGGCCGTGGGTTGTATCCCACGCTGATAGCAACACCATAGAAAAATATAGAAAATCCAGCTCCCAAAAAGTGAAAAAATAAAAACTACATTGTATTTGATATACATTAAAAACAAGGTGCAGGTTGCAACATGTCACGTAAAAACGTGAAACGCCGACACGTCGGCGTTTCACGTTTTTACGTGATGTTGCAACCTGCACCTTGTTTTTAATGCATATCAAATACGTTTATTTATTTATTTTTCACTTTTTGGGAGCCGGATTTATTTTTTAATGATTATAATAAAGAATAAATCAATAGTTTTAAATAAATAGTTAAATAATAGATAAGTAAGATGGCTATTATAAGTGGCTATATTACTTTTTTGCTAAACCCTTTATACAATGGTTTATGTGCTTGAGCCAACTCTGGAAACGATAGTATTGGTTCAGGTGTAACATATTTAATAAAGTACTAAATGAAGTCTTCTGTATTGTTTGGTATTAAAGTTACATCATGACATCACACAGAGCGCTTGACGCGTTTCAACCTGTTACGGTCTTGGTTGTAAGTTCATGACTGAGACCTTAAGGGTGCGTTTACACTGAGGAATTAAAGAGAAATTCACGAGGAATAATTTGGCTGGGTTCAGACTACGGAATTTCCGCCTGCAATTCCATTTTGAAATTGCAGGCGGAAATTCCGCTTGCTAAAATGTATAGTGTAGTGAATGGGTTTCCGTTCACAAATTCACACTTCGGAATTTGTGATCGGTAAATCCGCTTGGAAATTTCCGCCTGAAGAATGGCGTTTTCCTTTCTTCTGTCGGAAATCCGCACGGAACACATTGCAGTCTATTGGAGATTCAGTCAGCACTGGACGCACTCGGAATCTCCGGGCGGAAATTTTCTGCCCGGAGATTCCGTAGTCTGAACCTAGCCTTTCGGTCAGGAAATTGTTGCCTTCTCCATCAAGCGGAATTCGAACGGAATGAAGGAGGAGGCTATTTAATCTACTTTTCGAATTCTGCTGGAATTCTGCTGGAATTACGCTTGAAAACTATGACGGGAAGAATTTTTTTTACCATTGACTTCTATTGGATCCTGCTCGCGGATTCCGCTTGAAGAATGAACATGTTCTTTCTTCAAGCAGAAAGGAATTCAGCTTCGGAATTCTGCTAGCAGAATTGTTGCAGTGTGAACAGGACAGCAGAAATAACATTAAAGGGTACCTCTCATCAAAAAAACTTTTGATATATTATAGATTAATATATGCAGAATAACTTTACAATTGCATGTTATAAAAAAAATATGCTTCTTTCTATTTAATTTTCCACTTTGAAGAAATGACCACTAGGGGTCTCCCTACCAGTCCTGGCAGCAAGCATTTCAGACTCATGCTGGAGTCCTAAACACTACGAGCTGCCAGGCTGATTTGTTCACAAAGGAGAACACTCAGAGCTGCCAGCCTGCTTTGTTCACAGCCTGTTTGGCTGTGAACAAAGCAGGCTGGCAGCTCTGAGTGTTTAGGACTCCAGCATGAGTCAGAAATGCTTGCTGACAGGACTGATCGGGAAAAATACAATAGAAAGAAGCATATTTTTCATTAACATGCTATTGGAAAGTTATTCAACATTCATTAATCTAAAATATATCAAAAGTTTATTTGATGAGAGGTACCCTTTAAAGTCAATGGGCAGAGGAGATGTCAATTAATATGGAGTGGAGAATTCTAGAGGAATTACTTGAGTAAATTCCTCTTAAATTACTAACCGGTTAAAACAAGTCAAATTTCTTGTCTGGATTATCCATCCTGGAATTCTTCCTATTGGCTCCCACGTATCCGTGCATGGGACAGGATGTTCAGGACCACCACTCACATTCCAAGTCTTCCTCCTTAGATACCAAACTATCTCTTATTTCCACGCAGATATTGGCACTAGTTTGCCTAAAGCTGCCCATACATGTAAATGACCTGAGCATTTTTTTTTTTTCTATTTCCCAAAGTGATTCCCTATGCACAGAATAGGTGAAATCCCAAAACTAGCTGGTTGTGGGGTGTCTGATCTCAGGCTCCCTGAGGTCTCCAGAACTAGGACCCCAGTCCCATTAGAATAGAGAGGCAGGACATGTATTCGTTTTCTATGGGAGCTGCAGAAGCATTTGGCTGTTTGTCAGCTCCCATAGAGAATGAACAGAGGGAGCAGCACGCATGTGTGACCCGCCACTTATTCTAATAATAGACTAATGTCCCCATTGTTAAAGGGGTACTCCACTGCTCAGTGTTTGGAACAAACTGTTCCAAATGCTTGAGCCAGCGCCGGGAGCTTGTGATGTCATTGCCCCGCCTCCTCATGTCACACCCGCCCCCTCAATGCAAGTCTATGGGTGACAACCGCCACGCCCCCTCCCATAGACTTGCATTGAGGGGGTGGAGCATGGCATCATGAGGGGGCGGGGCTATTATGTCACGGCTCCATCGTTCAGAACAGTTTATTCCAAACGCTGAGCAGTGGAGTACCCCTTTAAGATCGCAGGAGTTGGCTCAGCGGTTGGACATCCCCTCGATCAAATAGTTATTCCCTATTCTGTTAATTTCACAACAAATCACCGGTTGACATCGGTCTGTGATCTGTAGCCCGGTCTGGTCGTCTATTCAGATCTGTTGATTTTGCACAAACATTTGAAGAACTTTATTCAAAACAGTCAAAAATATTCTACATGGCAGATTAGCTTTTCCTCCGATAAGTTTTTGTTCTAACTCTGTTACGCTCCTAGGCATAAAAAATGGGGTGACGGCGGACAGACATGGTCCACATTGGTATTTACAGCCCTCTAAAATCACTAGTTGTTTTGCCACTTTCTTTAGGAATGGTAAATGGATTTACTATATGTTCATCATGTCTCTTCCCCTTTTTACCTGCTGCACTTGGGATTTCAGCCACTATATTTAAAGGTAAAATAGTTCCAAACTACATTATTGAGAGCAGTAAGTACTTGCATTTCTTTGTGACCTAATACTTTTAAGCATGTTTATTCATATTGTGATGTACACACGTGGCCTGTTCATACTACTCTGCACCATAAAAACCCTAAAAAAATCGTGGATCCAGGTTTCCCTCATTAAAGCCGTTTAAGAACAAAATGTTATTGTCTCATCTTGATGTTTGTTATAATGCATGTTAGAGGGGCACTAAACAAAAAAAATACACAAATGTATCCCATCTGTCCCATTCTTAAAGGAGAAGTCTTGTGGTGAAAAACGTATCCCCTATCCGTGGGTTAGAGAATACGTTTTAGATCGTTGGGGGTCTGACCGCTGGGGCTCTCCCCGATCTCCTAAGGAGCTCCAGCTCTCCCCAGGAGCGGCACATCACGACCTCCACTCTCCCATGGAGCTACTCCCGGGGAGAGCCGGGGCTCCCTACAGGAGATCACGGGGGGCCCCAGCAGTCTGATCCACTGCGATCTGCAGATAGGGAATACGTTTTTACCCCAAGACTCTTACTTTAATCTTTCTTTCAAACTCGCCCTGTGTGTAATGATGGGTGTTACAGGGGCTGGAGCATCGTAATGTCACAGCTCCACCCCTCATTATGTCACAGCCCGCCCCCTTAATGCAAGTCTGTGGGAGGGGGCGTGACGGCTGCCATGCCCCCTCCCATAGACTTGTATTGAGGGGGTGGGCCGTGACATCACGATGCTCCGGCCCCTGTATCGCCCGTCATTACTCACAGAACTAGTTTGCTCTGTGCAGTAATGACAGCGGGGTGCTGCAGCCAAGATCCCAGGAGTCCCCAGCGGCGGGACCCCCACGATCAGACATCTTATCCTCTATCCTTTGGTTAGGGGATAAGATGTCCTGGGGCGGAGTACCCCTTTAAGGACTCAGCGTTTTTGAGTTTTTGCTTTTTCGTTTTTTCCTCCTTACCTTTTAAAAATCATTTAAAAAAATTAACTTTAAATTTTCCACCTAAAATTCCATATGATGGCTTATTTTTTGCGCCACCAATTCTACTTTGCAGTGATATTAGTCATTTTACCCAAAAATCCACGGCAAAACGTGGGGGAAAAAAAATCATTGTGCGACAAAATTGAAGACAACCATTTTGTAAATTTTGGGGGCTTCAGTTTCTACGTAGTACATTTTCCGGTAAAAATGACACCTTATCTTTATTTTGTAGGTCCATACGATTAAAATGATCCCCTACTTATATAGGTTGGATTTTGTCGCACTTCTGGAAAAAATCATAACTACATGCAGGAAAACTTATTAAAAATGTCCTCTTCTGACCCCTATAACTTTTTTTTTTTTTTTCCGCATATGGTGATTTATGAGGGCAAATTTTTAATTAATCTGAAGTTTTTATCGGTACCATTTTTGATTTGATTGCTTTTTATAAAAATTTTTAATGGTATAAAATGTGACCAAAAATACGCTATTATGGATTTTTTGTTTTGTTTAAGTGTACGCCATTGACCGCGTGGTTTAATTAGCCATATATTTTTATAGTTTGGACATTTACGCACATGGCGATAACACATGTTTATATTTATTTTCATTTACATAGGTTTTTTTTTAAATTTATTTATTTATTTTTAATAGGAAAAGGGGGGGTTTAACTTTTATTAGGGAAGGGGTTAAATCACATTTATTAACACTTTATTTTCACCTTCTTTTTTTTTTTTTTGCAATGTTATAGCCCCCGTAGGGGGCTATAACATTGCACACACTGATTTCCTACACTGATCACTTCCATGCATTAACATGGCATTGATCGACTGCTCCTGCCTGGATCTCAGGCACGGAGCAGTCATTCCGCGATAGGACACCGAGGAGGCAGGTAGGGATCCTACTGGTGTCCTGCAAACTGTACGGGATGCAGCGATTTCACCGCGGCGGTCCTGAACAGCCCGACTGAGCTGCCGAGATGCTTGCGGTTTCACTTCAGACACGGCGGTCAACTTTGATTGCCGCATCTGAAGGGTTAATACCGGGCATCACCGCGATCGGTTATATCCGGTATTAGCGGTTGATGGCCGCCGGGACGACCCGATATGACGCCGTTGCTGGCCACCGCTTGACCCCGCATTATATGGCAATAGCCGGTGCAGGACGTAAATATACATCGTGCGTAAATGTATGTTGAACAGTTTTCTGTTTTTTAGTAATTACATTTGTTATTTTATTTTATTTTTTTGAGATCGACGGGGGGTCTGACCGCTGGGGCTCTCCGCGATCTCCGCTTTCCCATAGAGCTATATGGTGCAGGTGCCCTAATAGGTTTTTTCATAGTGATAAGTTCCTTTTTTTAAGGCATTCAGCAGCCTGGTCCTAAATGGCTTCAGGCTAAGTTCACATGTTGTGGCTGTAGGGTGCGGGGATGTATTCTATCTCAGAGCTGAGAAGCATAAAGCATACCTGCATCCACACTACCACTTACTGATGCAGTTTTGATGCAGAAGGCCCCTTTCACACTATAAAAATACTTCCGTTATGAACGCCCGTTATAAAAAGCCTGGAAATCGTCAGTTATACGGCCGGTACAAAATCACTAACGGCCGTTAGAAAATCCTATTATAGTCTATGGGATTTTTCTAATAGCCGTTTTAAGCCGTTTTAACCCGTTATCGCCCATTATTAATAACTGCCATTATTTTGTGACGGGCGATAGTAACGGGAGAATTAGTCCATGCACTATTTCGCCCGTTCATTTGCCCGTCACAAAATAATGGCCGATAACAGGTTAAAACGGCTATTAGAAAAATCCCGTAGACTATAATGGGATTTTCTAATGGCCGTTAGTGATTTTGTACTGGCCGTATAACTGCCGATTTCCAGGCTTTTTATAACGGGCGTTCATAACGGAAGTATTTTTATCGTGTGAAAGGGGCCTAAGATGTCCTTAACCTATATTTGCCATGAACTCGTGGCATCATTTTAAGGTAAGTTGACCCTACCAGAGTAGATTGCATGACCCTTAAATTGCTTAGTCCTGAAGAACAGTTAAGACTTAATCTTTACTTATGTTTTTCTCAAAGAACATATTTATTTTATCTTTATGTTTTTTGTTTTTGTTTTAGATTTAGAAGGTGAAAACGGAGAACAGAGGTCTTCCGAAAACGACTCTCAAAAGCAAGTTTCGAAAGAACAATCGATACCTCAGGAGGAGCTGGTGAACACAAAGGACTCTGAAGGAGATTCCTCACCGATATCTCAGGTTGATGTTCTCCATTCCTCTGATAGAGACCATTCACTTAACCCTACAGATGGAGATCCCTTACCGGAAACTAAGCCGCCCCACAGCGAAATTAGTCCGGATTCACAGACTCCATCAGAAAACCCAGGAGAACCCGAGGAGGAGAGGTGGGACAATAAAGTTCAACCTATAGAGTCCATATTGGCCGACTGGAAAGAAGATATCGAGGCGTTCGAAATGATGGATAAGGATGAACTATGACCAAAAATGTTTTTCGGAACTCCTATATACACTATAGAAAGGTTATTACCGCCTTCCCTAAGGGAAAGAGCTCATTGCAAACAGCTAATGTGAAGGAGAATTACTTGGCATCGTCTTTATGTAGATTTTTTTTTTAATTTCCTGATGGATGCACAGTCTCCATGGCATGTCCATTTCAAATGTCGTGATGGATCCTGTGACTCTTCGGTTCAAAAAAAAAAAATTAAGAGTAAAGATGAATTTTTCTATTTTTATGATCTACTAAGGGCTTTGTCTCCAGTAAGAAAGTGAATGCCTATACTGTGGTTTATTTTTATTTTTTATTTTTTTTTTCTCTCTCAAAACACTTTCCATTCCCTTCACTAAAATTGAAACTGTGGGGTAGAGGACGTGGTTAGGTTTATTTATTTAAAAAAAATAATTACATTTGCTTAAGAATAAGAATTTCACAGCCAAATTAAAAGCGTAGTCAGGGGGGGGGGAGGGGGTGTTAATATTAGATATTAACCTAAATGCATATTTATTACGATGGTGAATTAAGCCTTTATGTTTTTTTTTGTTTTTTTTTTCCCAGCGGTCTTTGCAATAAGTCAAGTAGATGTTGGATATAGGGACCAGTTTTTCTCATATTCGTCTTTTTTGCATATCATCAGTTCATTCGTTTGAAGCCATACTTTGCCGTGTTCTTCAGAACGTTGCCTTTCCCGATCAACATGCAACACGTTTTTTGGACAAAGGCATTTTTAATATATTTTACAAAGTCATATAACAGTGGTTTTAAAGCAGCGGACCACCAGCTGTTGCGAAACTACAACTCCCAGCATGCCCGGACAGCCATTGGCTGTCCGGGCATGCTGGGAATTGTAGTTTTGCAACAGTTGGAGGTCCACAGTTTGAAGACCACTGTCGTACAACCTCCAAAAAATCCATCCCCTTGTGTAGGTGACCATCACAGGAGAATAGGAACAGCGCTATCGAAGAGTATTAGAAATTTTGGCAGGGGATGGTTTGTTTTTCAGGTGTTTATATTTAAATGTTTACACATCCTCTGCAGCCTCTATAAAAAAAAAAAAAGTAATCTAATTGTATGTGTAGCATTGCTATTAAAATAATGGTGCCATCCAGACTTCCCCATAAATGTGAATTCTTCGACTTTTTAGGTTAATACCAGATTATCTTCACTTATACAGTTCTTTAGGGGGGGTTACTGGTTCTCATTAGGGAGATCCACTATGCAGAGCAGTGCTTCTTGGGAAAAGGTATGCAAATTGGTTCTCCTGGGATAAAACCTCTCTAGTGACATCTATAGGTAGCTATGCTGTAAGTCAATGTCTAACTCATTAAGAAGCCTTTATGGGGTCCTCCACCGAATAGGGAATAACATGTCTGATTGTAGGGGTCCGCCCGCAGGGGACCGCCGTGATCTCTGCCACTGCACCCAAGTTATCCGATGCACGAAGCAAACTCAGCTCTGTGCAGGATGACTGGCGATCACAGCCGCTACGCCACCTCCATTCATGTCTATGGGAAGGAGGCGTGACAGCCGTGTACTATCCGCCAGGCCCTCTCCCATTGATATGAATGGAGGGGGCGTGATGTCACGATCACCGAAGCCCCGGGCTTCCGTGAGTGTAACGCTGCATCGCCGGCCCAGAGATCGCGGGGGTCCCAGCGGCCAGACTATGCTGCGATTGGATAGGGGGTAACACATCTAGGGGCGGTGTACCCCTTTAAACCATGTCTCAGGATTTAGCCAAATCAGACACTCGTCATTAGACAGTTGTTTCAGACTTCTTGCCCCTCCATAGTATAGAGCAGGGTACTGTTTGGCTAGAAAAGAAGCCTTTTAAGGGTGCGTTCACACGCTAGTAACTAGCAGCGGGTTTCCCGCTGTGAGTTACGTTATCATTCATTTGAATGGGTCCGCAGACAGTCCGCAAATCTGACGCTATTGCGTCTGTGGACCCATTTAAATCAATGGTAGCGTAACTCGCAGCGGGATTCCCGCTGCTAGTTATAGCATGTGAACGCACCCTAAATGTGCCCGATCACTTAAAAAAAATAATAATAATAATAATTGTATAGATATGTCAAAACTTTTGATCACTCAGACCCTGACCGAATGCTAAAATATGTTGGGAGAAGAGCGTGCTGACGAGACAAACTTAGGGATTGTCTCGGTCAGCACACGCCCTTTCTAATGATCGGTGGGGATCTGAACACTCAGACCCCGACCCATCAAAATGTTTCACTTGTCTCTAGGACATGCGAAAAGTTTTTTTTTTTTTTTTTAAGTAAGAGGTACACTTTTAAGAACCAGTACCCTCATTGAGGAGGTGCAGCTGGTGTATGGAGTCTGTATGGATTGGACATTAACTTATAGGATCGCTACTCATCGGTGGGGAGGAGCTTTCTTGCTTCCTTGCTTATACAAATTTTACAAATTTAGCACCATCAGGATATTTTGCATGTTAACTGGTTTGTACAAAAACTTTTAAAACCGTTGCTGTAATTTTAGAAAACTTTGCAAATTGTGATGACAAAACTAATCCAATTTTGAAAAACAATTTCCTTCCCAAATTTAAAGTATTCGAGTTTTATTGTTTTGGACTTTTTGATAGTGGTGGTGTAAAGTTGTATACATTTTATTCATTTTAAACCTAACTGCAAAAAAACTGGAAAAAAAAAAAGTGCTTCTGCATTTTACCCCAGGATCTTGTCCCCTACTTTATGTCTTGTAAGCTGCCAACTAGGAAGGAGATTTATCAAGCTCCGTAGTAGATTTTTTTTTTTGCATAAAAAAAAGTCGTACATACTTGCGCACGTGCGACTTTTCTATACATGCTCTGACTTTTTGATTTTTGCTTATTCCAAAGCACGTTTCTGAAATCTGCTCATGTAGTAATACATTTATTTTTTTTTTACTTTGCAGTGGTCATGTATTTATCAAATGCGATAATTGCTATTTATGAAGAGAAAAAGTCTCATGTGTATTCCAGGTCCAACCTGGCTTGCAGAAAGTCTGCAGAAAAGGACATTAACACCCACTTTAACAACTGTTCTTGTTCTGCTTCATGAAACAAAGCTACTACATTAATGTTAATTATCCCCAAAAATGTATTATATAACTAATAACTCAATTAAAAAGTTGAAAATACACACTGCACATAATTTTAGGACACGTACATGCTCGCGTACCCACTACATTTTAAAATTAATGTTGTGTTAAAATAGAATAAGGCACAAAATAATTGTGTAAGAATTTTTACAGACTATGTAAATAACCCATATGTGGCATTAAAATTGCTCCTTAAAAAAAAAAAGAAAAGAATCATCCATAGTAATACAGCTTCAGATTTCGCAGATGCAGATTTTGGGGTGTGTAATATACCGTTTTTTTTTTTGTTTTTTTTTTTTGCGTGGCTTCACTATTGTTTTTGTGCCTGTTGGTGCTGCGCTGTCTTCCTTCCTGACGTAAACTCCAGCCTCAGCGCAGCGACACAAGACTCCGCCCACCAACATTACAAAATGCGGGCTCAAAATTAAACAAAAAAGCCTCTAGAGTACGGATATTCATGGTGTGGCATAGTGTGCTTTTAATATTTATTTATTTCAGAGGAGGGTGGATGGGTTGTACCATGATAGTGGAAGTGCAGCTATTTAGTGCCAGGCCAGCCAGTCAGGGTGTCACCCGATGCGGTACGTGTCCCCCCCCCCTCCCCATCGCTCTCTAGCAACGCTACTGATAATAAAGGGTAGATAAAGAACTTCGGCTATTAACATAAGGGAACATTTTTCTGCTTTCAGAAATGCTTTTGTAAGCGGGTTTCCCAGGTTTTGCTTACGTGCGATTTATTTATCAAGGTTGTGCGACTATTTGATAAATAGGTCGCATGTAAGCAAAAGTAAGTTAGTAAAAAATTGTCATATAAAAGCCATACGTGTGAAAAGAATGATAAATCTCCTTCTAGTTGTATTTCAGGGACAAAGGGTGTCTATATTTATTTTATTTATTTTGTCTTTCACCTTAATCTTAGCGAAGGACCATAATCAGTGACTACCAGACGTCCACATTGGGAAACCTTCCAACAGATTCTGATATTTCAGCCCCTGTAAATGGGACTGATACAAAAAGGTAAAACTCTTCTGTAGTGATGTTGAATCTATCTTTAGGGTACGTTCACACATACATAATCCACTGCGGAATTTCCTATTCACTTCACTGGGTCTACAGTAAATCTGCAGTGGTGTTTACACAGCAGACAAATCGGCAGCAGATTCTGTGTGTGAATGTGCCCTTAAATATTAACTACAACATTTTAGACAAATAACTATAGAGCAGCTACTGTTCACTATAGTAATTTTTCTAAATGACCTGAACAAAGCGCTTTACCAAGTGCCGTAAAATCGCATTACACAGTCTTGTGCTTTGTACGGTTACCTAGAAGCTAGAGCAAGTGGCTCAGCTTCTAATGGCAAGTTACGAGCGGCAGTGAGGAGGTGGGAAATGGCGCTCTGTTTAGGTATTTTTGCGCCAATTTTAATATGAAAGTAATTTAGGAAAATGACTGTAGTGCTCAGTTCAAAGAGGGGAATTTATCAAGCTATTTATGCCCTATGTACATATGCTTGCCACTATTCAAAAAGTGTCGGGTGGGGTGTCAAGAGGGCCTGTCAGCAGTGGCCTGCCAGATTTATTAAGATGTACACCAGTGACCCGGCATAAATACAGCTATAATCTACACCAGCTTGGGGCGGGCGTAGATTTCCCTATGCTGCGTACGGCCCTGTCACTATACAGTAGGCCTTGACAAATCTGCCAAGATGTGCAGTAGAAAAAGTTTACTTTAGACCAGCATGAGATACACCGGTCACCATATACAACCGCTATGACCAACACCCCCCCCCCCCACCCCACACACTGGTGCCAGAAAGTTAAACAGATTTGTAAATTACTTCTATCAGAGGAAATTCTTTTACTTTTTTAATTTCCTTTTTGTGTTGTCCACAGTGCTCTCTGCTGACACCTCTGTTCGTGTCAGGAACTGTCCAGAGCAGCATAGGTTTCCTATGTGGATTTTCTCCTGCTCTGGACAGTTCCTGATACGAGCATCAGGTGTCAGCAGAGAGCACTGTGGACAACACAAAAAAGAAATTCAAAAATTAAAAGAATTTCCCCTGTAGCATACAGCTGCTAAATAGTACTAAAAGGATTAAGATTTTTTTTATAGAAATAATTTACAAATCTGTTTAACTTTCTGGCACCACCAATTCATTTAAAAAAAAAGGTTTTACACCGGAGTACTCCTTTTAAGTTTAAAAAAAAAATTACTATAGTGCAGCAGTCGTCGAGTTAAGATTTTATTCCAACCTGTCACTACCTACGTTTTGAGCATCACTCATAGCAAGTTCAGATCTTCCAAAATTCTAAACGCAAATTAGTACCAAAAAAAATCCTGTTGCTTCCCGGTACACCGCCAGTCTTCCAGTGACGACCGGTCAATCCTTGCAATCCGCACAGACATGACCTCACCGGAAGTGTTACCATGGAAGCGTCAATGATGAGGGTAAAATGAGTTGTGTAGGATTTTTTAAATTGTATTTTTTATTATTTTAGACTTTTTTTTTATTTTTTTTTAAGAACCTACCACCACAGAGAATTTTTTCTTTGTTGCCCGGAGTCTGTAAAACCTGATGCATTGTATAATGTAGATATAGTGTAGCTGTGGTTGCAGTCACCTGTGCTGTATCTTTGGCTAAATGTAAGAATTTAATATCCCATAATGTTCTATTCACATACGACAGTCTGTACTATACATACATTCCCATTCATCTCGCATAGAGATGAGCGAACTTACAGTAAATTCGATTCGTCACGAACTTCTCGGCTCGGCAGTTGATGACTTATCCTGCATAAATTAGTTCAGCTTTCAGGTGCTCCCGTGGGCTGGAAAAGCTGGATACAGTCCTAGGAGACTCTTTCCTAGGAATGTATCCACCTTTTCCAGCTCACCGGAGCACCTGAAAGCTGAACTAATTTATGCAGGAAAAGTCGAGCCGAGAAGTTCGTGACGAATCGAATTTACTGTAAGTTCGCTCATCTCTAATCTCGCACGTGTCGTTTCACGTGAGAAACCGCCGTTTCTCCGCTCGAAAAATCCACACATTCCTGCCAAGCCGTCATACATACATGTCACACCACGGGGGGAATTCTACCATCCCACTCACTCCTGCAACCGTTCCCTGTGTTATTTAGATGCTATTGTGTGACATATACATCTAAGTGCATTTTTAACTATTTGGGGGGGGGGGGGGGTGAGTTTTTAATTTGGTGATAAAATATTGTGGATAAGACGTCCTAGGATATAAATAACAATGTAAAACAGTGTTGGCTGTTGCAGAACTACAACTCCCAGCATACCCGGACAGCCTTTGGCTGTCCGGGTATGCTGGGAGTTGTAGTTCTGCAAAAGCAGGAGGCACCTCGGTTGGAAAATACTTGTAAAATATGGTATCTTAAAGGGGTATTCCAGGAAAAAACATAATTTTTTTTTTTTTATCAACTGGCTCCAGAAAGTTAAACAGATTTGTAAATTACTTCTATTAAAAAAATCTTAATCCTTCCAATAATTATCAGCTGCTGAAGTTGAGTTGTTGTTTTCTGTCTGGCAACAGTGCTCTCTGCTGACATCTCTGCTTGTCTCGGGAACTGCACAGAGTAGAAGAGGTTTGCTATGTTGATTTGCTTCTACCCTGTACAGTTCCAGAGACAGGTGTCATCAGAGAGCACTTAGACAGAAAAGAACAACTCAAATTCAGCAGCTCATAACTACTGAAAGGATTAAGATTTTTTAATAGAAGTAACCAAATCTGTTTAACTTTCTGGAGAATATATATATATATATATATATATATATATATATATATATATATATATATATAATATAGAAAATATGCAAATCAGCTCATTACATCACCTTCTCAGGCAATGTTCCCCGGTATCAGCTTAGCTCCAGTTACGGAATATAAAAAGCTAATCGGGATTAATGCCAGGCCAGAATATATATATATTATAATCTTCCAGAAAGTTAAACAGATTTAAAAAAAAAAAAAATCAATAAAAAAAATAAATAAATAAATAAAATAGATAGATATATATCTCTATCTCCTGGATAACCTCTTTAATATTTTAGCAAAATAGTTGAGATTTTTTTTATTTATTTTTTTAAGATCTGGACTATTGAATGAAGGATTAAAGGATTTTATTTTTTTTTACTATTACTTTACAATTTTTTTTATATTATTATTATACATAATGTCTACCGCAAGAAGAAAGCCCCCCCTTCTTTTCCGGATAGTAATATTTTTTGCATGGTGCTGTTCTACTGTCCCTATGCCTCTGCCGTACTGTTATTGAGCAGTTTTTATTTCTAGTAGGCGTGTAGTGTGCCGCACAACCCACGGTTTATTTCCCGGCGTCTGCACTTATAATAGTCACATGTATCTGGATAATGGATTTTTGGCCTGCATTTGGCTATATTTGCCCGTTCAGCATGACACGAGTTGAGCCTGCAGGTTGGCTTTGCCTGCGGTTGTACATCGAATCAATACCTTATTCTAGGTTTTTTCGCTGTGCTGTAACGTTCCACTTTTCAGCATGCGCAACCCCGTTGCCTTTTATTTCTTGTAGACTACAGACTGAACTAGAATAAAGGCTTAATACTGGACATGAAGCTTGTTACTGCCACAAGAGCCTCTTATGTAGTGTGTGTTTGTGACAGTGTACCTACAGTAAGTCCCGCCGAGGTGGTTAAGTATCTACATGGTTGAGGTTGTAAAGAAAACTCTTACTTACCTCAATTGGTTTTAATTCGCAAAAAGGTTAAAGGAATAGATACATTAAACCAACACTAAAGGGGGTTATGCAGGAATAGAAAACCAGAACTAATTTCTTCCAAAAACAGCACCACCCGTCCTCAGGTTGTGTGTGGTATTGCAACTCTGTTCCATTAAAGTGAATGGAGAAAAGCTGTAATACCACACACAACGTGAGAACAGGGGTGGCTCTGTTTTTGGAAGAAATTAGTTCTGGTTTTCTATTCCTGCATAACCCCTTTAATGTTGGCTTAATGTATCAAATATATTCTTTTTTGTTTACATTGACAAATACCTTTAAAGTGTAGCTGTCCTTTCAGGTGACTTATTAGGATAAGCTGCCCTGTGTGTACATGAGGAGTAGCACTATTTCTGGCCATTTATATAACTTGTCTATGGTATTTTTCCTCGAGATTTCTGCTCTGCAGGCTTCACTATAATTTGCAGTTTTCCCAGAGCTAGTGGGCGGAGCTCCCTCCTCTCTATAGACTTTTATTGGCTTGTTTGCAGACACGGGACAAAGCTGAGCTGATTTTCAAAGTGAAATACAGAAAAGGAAAGAAGCTTGATAACAGGAGAAAGAAGCATTTTTGTCTAATAAGAAATATTAAAAGGTTTTTTGTGTTCGCTTGTATTATTGATCTTTGCAAAGTTTGTTCAAGGACACTGCCTATTTAAAGCTGGCCAAACATTTCGACCAAATATTGGTGTGACTAAGTGACAATCTAATATGTATGGTGGGCTTTACTAAATATAAAAAGAAATCTTGATACAAATTTAGTTGCATATGGTGCATTTATTTAATAGCAATTCTTAAGAAATTCAAATAGCCTTTTGGTGACATTGACCTTCATCAGATATTCAGATTGTTTAGAGGTTACGGTTGGGATATAGTGATGAAAGGCCAGGATAGTGGGATTGTCTTATGCGCACGGTCTTCACTGATGGTAGATATTGGGAAGAGAATGATCCGACATGTTCACCTCTGTGTTTGTCACTGAGCAGAACAATAATATTGAGCGTGCCGGATCTGTCACATGACACCGACAGCATCCGATGGGCTCCATTGAATCTGCGGTAGAAGCTCCAATGGTGCCGCCAACACAGATATCAACTTTGCCTTATGAAGGGATTTTGTTGATGAACTTTTTATAGATATATAAGTTTTTTTGTTGTTTATCTATAGTAAATGTGATAAACAATTTTATTCCATCCAGACAACCCATTAAAAAAATTAAGCCGCCTTCGTACACCGCCGTGTACTTTTTCCAGCTTCTTCGATCGCTTTCGTACACCTTTGTGTACTTCTTTTATGGGCCCATTCAGAGTTTATAGGTACAGTACGGGGAGTGAAGCACTCAGTTGCGTACTTCTCTCTGCCTGGTCACCGTTTGGTGTCTAAACACATACACACCCCTCTCAGCACTCCAGACTGCATTTTCTGATTTTGGACCTCAGCCAGGCCAGCAGGAGTCCAAAGTCTGTGCAAGAGATGGAGGGAAATGTGCTCTGGACAAATAGGGAGACACCTAGTGGCAGCTTTTTTAAACAGAAATAAAACATTAAAAAAAAAGTAATATATATATTTTTTTTAAACAAAGTACATTTGAAAGATTTTTTTTATTTACCATAAGGAGTGCAATAGCAAAGATTAGTTTTAATGACAGTGCCCATTTAACTTTCATTATGATTGACTACACATTCGCTTGAATCAGTTGTCTGGTAGAGAGCAGAAAAAATGGCTATACGGCGCAATCCACCTGTCAGATAGTAATAGATAATACTGCAAGAATCTTTAATTGTAGAATCAAACACGACTTGTTTCTGGGCATAGGCGCCCCTTCATCAGGTGTACAAATGCTTAGATTGTCATGAGGAACTAACCCTGCCAGGTCTGTATTCTAGCTTACTTCCATTAGTAGAGAGGTGTTTCCCAACCAGCATGCCTCGAGCTGTTGCCAACGGCTGTCCGGGCATGCTGGGAGTTGTAGTTTTGCAACATCTAGAGGAGCTAAAGAGTCACCAGGACCTATTACTGCCGCTGTTAGGAACACTTCTGCAGTGTATTATGGTCTCCAGTCATCTAACATCTCTCTCTCTAATGTAGTCGCCTTTATCTAAGAAGACAGCGCGCAATTTGTTGTCATGGATTCCAGTAAGCTGCTGCGAAAATCGAAATCCTAGAAATAAAACAAAAGACTGCCAGATATCTCTTAGGATGGACTTAAACCGTAAATCGTGTCGTTCTTCTTCAGTGCATGGATTTGAGTGTTGGCTGGATGAGGGGTTACTCGCATTACACAGGTCCCTGGATAGTTTTAGGTTTTTGCTTCCCCCCATCCGTGGGGTATATATAGCTTAGCAACATCTTTGTTCCACTTTTCTTTTTTTTTTTGGCAATAACGTGGCACCTATTGAAGCACTTCTAGCATTATCTTTATTTTCTTCTCATAAATAGAGTATTTTACCTTCTTTACTTGTCATTTACATAAAACAATGTTTTCCAAATATGGTGTCTCCGGCTGTTGCAAAACTACGCTGAAGGCTGTCCGAGCATGCTGGGTGTTGTAGTTTTGCAACAGCTGGAGACACATGAAAAAAAAAACTGACGTAGGACATATAATGAGTAGAGATGAGCGAACTTACAGTAAATTCGATTCGTCACGAACTTCTCGGCTCGGCAGTTGATGACTTATCCTGCATAAATTAGTTCAACCTTCAGGTGCTCCGGTGGGCTGGAAAAGGTGGATACATTCCTAGGGAAGAGTCTCCTAGGACTGTATCCACCTTTTCCAGCCCACCGGAGCACCGGAAAGCTGAACTAATTTATGCAGGAAAAGTCAGCAACTGCCGAGCCGAGAAGTTCGTGACGAATCGAATTTACTGTATGTTCGCTCATCTCTAATAATGAGGTTAAAGCTCGCCAACCCCCGTGTGCGCCCGTGTGTGAAGGGATATTTTACGCAATTGATTATTAGTACACCTTCAATTGTTTTTAGTTTTCACCTTTTTATATTTTATAAACAGTAAGCATTTTGTTTGGCAACAAAAAAATATATATATTTTACAGTGGCACAATATTATGTACTGTAAGAGCCTGGTTTAAAAAAATTATGTATATAATCCTTGTGTATATATAATTGTGTAATTTGACTTGATTGTAAAGATTTATTAAAGTTCTGTAAATATTCTAAAATCCTGATTCTCTTCATTTCTAAAATACCGTATTTTTCACCTTATAGGACGCTCCGGCATATAAGACGCACACAATTTTAAATGAGGAAAATCTAGAATACAATGTAAAGTATAGGTCACAGTGATCTTCAACCTGCGGACCTCCAGATGTTGCAAAACTACAACTCCCAGCATGCCCGGACAGCCGTTGGCTGTCCGGGCATGCTGGGAGTTGTAGTTTTGCAACATCTGGAGGTCCGCAGAATGAAGACCACTGCATAGGAGGTAATACTCACGTGTCCCTGCCGATCCGAACCCGTTACCGCTGTCCTGGATGTCGCTCCATCGCTGTCGCCGCATCCCCGTCACTTCGTAACATCTCTGCTGCCCGGTATCCTCGCTCTCCATCGTCGCCACCATCACGTCGCTACGCACACCGCTCCTATTGGATGACAGGGCGGCGTGCGCAACGATGTGATGACGATGGAGAATGCAGGGGATCCCGGCACGGAGCAGACACCGAGGAGGCAGGTAAGGTCCCTCCCGGTGCAGCCGGGTTAGTGTCACTTTCCGTTCAGACGCAGTGGTCAGCTTTGATCGCCGCGTCTGAAGGGTTAATACAGGGCATCACCGCGATCGCCGATGTCCTGTATTAGCCGCGGGTCCCGGTGGTTGATGGCCGCAGGGACCGCCGCGATAGGGGTGTATTCGCCGTATAAGACGCACCAACTTTCCCCCCCCCAGTTTTGGGGAAGAAAAAGTGCTTCTTATACGGCGAAAATACGGTAGGTAGGTAGGTAAATACCAAGTTAGTAGAAGCAAAGGCATGTTAGTTTACTAGTCTCTTCTGTCTAAGGGTGTGTTCACACTGAGGAATACACGTTGAATCCGCGAACGGAGATTCAGCCTTACAGCCGCCGCTGCCGAGATTCTTCAGCGGTAGGACCGTGCGGCACGGCTCCGTCACCATTGACGGCTATGCAGTGCTCGCGGAATTCCGCTCAAAGAATAAACATGTTCATTCTTTGTACGGAACAATTTCAGCAGCGGAATTGTTAAAGTTCACCGCACGTAATTCTGCGGGAATTATGCAGCGTGAACGCACCTTTTCCCAACCTTGGTTTCTCTAGTGGTTGCAAAACTACAACATACCTAGAAAGTTATACAGATTTGTAAATTACTTCCATTTAAAAATCTTAATCCTTCCAGTACTTATCAGCTGCTGTATGCTCCAGAGGAAGTTGTGTAGTTCATTCCAGTCTGATCACAGTGCTTACTGCTGACACCTCTGTCCTTGTCAGGAACTGTCTGGAACAGGAGCAAATCCCCATATAACAAACCTCTCCTGCTCTGGACAGTTCCTGACACAGACAGAGGTGGCAGGAGAGAGCACTGTGGTCAGACTGGAAAGAACTACTCAACTTCCTCTGGAGCATACAGCAGCTATGTACAGGAAGGGTTAACATTTTTATAAAGAAGAAATTAAAAAAAATCTTTAACTCTGGCACCAGTTGATAACTCCCCCCCTGTCCGGAGTTGGTCTTTTAAAGGAAATATATCATGTCTGAAAGTTTTAGATTGTGGGGGGTCCGACCGCTGGAACCCCAACGGCCAGACCCCCCATGATCTAAAACGTATCCCCTATCTGGATACGTTTTTGGGCATGTTACTTCTCTTTTAAAGGGGTTCTCCGGTGCTTAGACATCTTATCCCCCATCCAAAGGATAGGAGATAAGATTCCTGATCTTGGAAGTCCCGCTGCTGAGGACGCCCGGGATCTTGCACGCCGCACCCCGTTTGTAATCAGTCCCTGGAGCGTGTTCGCTCTGGGTCTGATTACCAGCGACCACAAGGCCGACGGCGTATGATGTTACGCCCCCGCCCCCGTGTGACGTCACGCTTCGCCCCTCAATGCAAGCCTACTGGAGGGGGCGTGATAGCTGTCACGCCCCCTCCCATAGGCTTGCATTGATGGGCGGAGCGTGAAGTCACACAGGGCGGAGCCATGACGACACACGCCGCCGGCCCCGTGATCAACAGTAATCAGACCCAGAGCGAACACGCTCCAGGGACTGATTACAAACGGGGTGCGGCGTGCAAGATCCCGGGGTAGGGGATAGGGGATAAGATGTCTAAGCACCGGAGTACCCCTTTAATGGAAGTTTTGGATTCACAACAGCTTGTCTGACAAATCGATGTGGATTTTACAACCAGCAAAATTCAAATTAAACCTAATTCGGTTATGTATAGTTGCAATGAGATTCAACTTGTGCTGTAATTTTATGGAAATTGCAGCGTTGAACAGTTGAGGGGAGGGAAAGCTGCACAAATGATCTCAACCTTACATTTTGCAAATGCAGTCAGTAATGTATTCGTGGTAGATGTTGTTATAACCTCAAACATTCCTCATTGTGTTGCCAGTTTTTATTTTCGTAGCCAAAATAAACGTCGAGCTCGAGCTTACTGTACCAACTAAACCCAGCGCTTCTTAACCTATTTTCATTGGGGCCTTGCGAGTCATTGAAGTCCGTGCCAAAATTCAAAATGGATCCATTATTCTTCAACATAAGCGAAAGAGCGTCAGGGATGTTGCTAAACCAGAGATTGGTATGTATGATGAATTCTGTAAAACCTATCCCTGCCCCGCCAGCCATAGAACTGTATGTTACATTTATCAGGAGACATCCTATTTAAAGGGGTACTCCGGTGGAAAACTTTTTTTTTTTTTTATCAACTGGTGCCAGAAAGTTCAACAGATTTGTAAATTACTTCTATTAAAAAAATCTTAATCCTTCCAGTACTTATTAGCTACTGAATACTACAGAGGAAATTATTTTCTTTTTGGCACAAAGCGCTCTCTGCTGACATCATGACTAGAGATGAGCGAACTTACAGTAAATTTGATTCGAACTTCTCGGCTCGGCAGTTGATGACTTTTCCTGCATAAATTAGTTCAGCTTTCAGGTGCTCCCGTGGGCTGGAAAAGGTGGATACAGTCCTAGGAGACTCTTTCCTAGGACTGTATCCACCTTTTCCAGCCCACCGGAGCACCTGAAAGCTGAACTAATTTATGCAGGATAAGTCATCAACTGCCTAGCTGAGAAGTTTGTGACGAATCGAATTTACTGTAAGTTCGCTCATCTCTAATCATGACCACAGTGCTCTCTGCTGACCTCTCTGTCCATTTTAAGAACTGTCCAGAGTAGGAGAAAATCCCCATAGCAAACATATGCTGCTCTGGATAGTTCCTAAAATGGACAGAGATGTCAGCAGGGAGCACTGTGCTAGTGATGTCAGTAGAGAGCTCTGTGTTCCAAAAAGAAAATAATTTCCTCTGTAGTATTCAGCAGCTAATAGGTACTGGAAGAATTAAGATTTTTTAATAGAAGTAATTTACAAATTTGTTTAACTTTCTGGCACCAGTTGATTAAAAAAAAAAAAAAACTTTTTCCACCAGAGTACCCCTTTAAATGGGCACTGTCAGATTCAAAAACTATTTATATGTTATACATCTTGGCAAAATATTATATCTTTTCTTATATATTTCATTAAAAAAAAATATTTTGTTTTTATAAAAATGATGGCTTATAAACAAGATCACTAGGGGGTCCACATACCATCAGAACATAATCCTGTCCAGCTGCAGCACAGGCTGGGACAAAGGTCTAGGAAGTGTGGGTGGGACTAGCACTCCTGTGCTCACTCCTGTCCTATCAGACTGCAGCAGGGAGGAGGGGGTTACAGAGCAGCCTGCAGTGATTGGATGAAGAGACCCAACACTCATGGAGGAAGATGAGTCATGCAGAGTGAGGACACGCCCCCTCCAAAGCACAAAATGACAAAACAAGTAAGCAACAGAAGGAATTTGTGAGAGAACTATAGGTTCTACACACGTAAAAATTATATGTACATGATCAGGATTAGGTACTTGGACACTTTTTTTTTTATGGGATATAACAGGTACACACGTAAAAAGAAAAACAAAATAAAAACAAAAAAACAAAGCAAAGACTATTATAAGCCTGAAGAAGTTTTATTTTAAATGAACCCCTTTAAAACAATATGGAGGACCAATTACATTCGCTTTATAAAAGCAAAAACACAAGTTTCTTCATGAGATTTTTTCCATAAGCATTAACATTTGTTTCATACAATTACATTGTTTCTGTTATATATATATATATATTTATACCGTAATCTCATTTATTTTTTTTTTTCCCGTGTTTGTAAAAATCTATTAAATCAAGTATCACAGTGCAGTTTTACAATACATTTTGTACAATCTACATATGGAAGAAGATCAGAATACAAAAATTTTACAAGAATAGAATTCATCGCAAACTAAAAAGGTTTATGATCGTCGTATAATAATAATAATAATAATAATCCTTTCACAGTGAAGGAGGGGGGCGTTGAAGTACTGACCAATGAGCCTTAAAGGGGTACTCCCATGGAAATTTTTTTTTTTTTCAAATCAACTGGTGCCAGAAAGTTAAACAGATTTGTAAATTTTAGGGGCTATATACTACAGAGGAAAAATATACTTTTTAGGGGCTATATACTACAGAGGAAATGCTTTACTTTTTAGATTTATCTGATGTCATGACCACAGTGCTCTCTACTGACCTCTGCTGTCCATTTTAGGAACTGTCCAAAGCAGCATATGTTTGCTATGGGGATTTTCTCCTGCTCTGGACAGTTCCTAACATGGACAGCAGAGGTCAGCAGAGAGCACTATGGTTATGACATCAGAGAAATCTAAAAAGTAAAGCATTTCCTCTGTAGTATTTAGCCCTTAAAAGGTACTGGAAGGATTAAAGGGGTTATCCAGGAGAAAAAAATGTTTTTTATATATCATCTGGCTCCAGAAAGTTAAACAGATTTGTAAATTACTTCTATTAAAAATATTAATCCTTTCAGTACTTATGAGCTTCTGAAGTTTAGGTTGTTCTTTTCTGTCTAAGTGCTCTCTGATGACACCTGTCTCGGGAACCGCCCAGTTTAGAAGCAAATCCCCATAGCAAACCTCTTCTAAACTGGGCGGTTCCCGAGACACGTGTCATCAGAGAGCACTTAGACAGAAAAGAACAACCTTAACTTCAGAAGCTCATAAGTACTGAAAGGATTAAGATTTTTTAATAGAAGTAATTTACAAATCTGTTTAACTTTCTGGAGCCAGTTGATCTATAAAAAAAAGTTTTTTCCTGGATAACCCCTTTAAGATTTTTTAATAGAAGTAATATACAAATCTCTTTAACTTTCTGGCACCAGTTTATTTAAAAAAATTTTTTTCCATGGGAGTACCCCTTTAATATTACGAGGAACCTGCAGAGACTGGACAATGTACAATTGGTGTTACATACTGTAGATGTTTTTTTAAATTTTTTTAAATGTTTTCTCAATATATATAAATACACACGCATGGTATTGGTAGCTCTGACCACACACTACTGCAACATTTCCCATACAGCGTTGCAAAACTACAACTCCCAGCATGCCCAGACAGCCATCGGCTGTCTGGGCATGCTGGAAGTTGTAGGATGGCAACAGCTGTAGGCACCCGCACTACGGGATCACTGGAATAATGCCCAACGTCGTCATAGACTAAAATCATGGACATGGGAGTGTTTAGTGCAACAGTTCTCTAGTCACAATATGACTAGACAGCCCTCTTAAAGGGGTACTCCGCTGGAAAACAATGGTTTTCAAATCAACTGGTGCCAGAAAGTAAAACAGATTTGTAAAAATCTTCATCCTTCCAGCACTTATCAACTGCTGTATGCTCCAGAGGAAGTTGTGTAGTTCTTTCCAGTCTGACCACACTGCTCTCTGCTGCCACCTCTGTCCGTGTCCGGAACTGCCCAGAGTAGAAGCAATTCCTATAGAAAACCTCTGGACAGTTCCTGACACAGACAGAGGTGTCAGCAGAGAGCACTGTGGTCAGACTGGAAAGAACTTCACAACTTCCTGTCAAGCATACCGCAGCTGATAAGTACTGGAAGGATTAAGATTTTTAAATAGAAGTAATTTACAAATCTGTATAACTTTCCAGAGCCAGTTGATTTGAAAACATTTGTTTTCCACCGGAGTACCCCTTTAAGGACAGTATATTGAAAATACAACCACAACACTGCCAAATACTTGTCTAGCCGAAGCAATAAATAACCTTAATTTCACGTTATCCTACTATATTATTGCTCAGATGGTAATTTATAGAAACCTGTATATGTTGTACCAGAAATAAGGTGGGACCGGTGCAGTACATATTCTAAATACTGTCAAAAAACCCTATAGGGGGGAGATTTATCAAAACCTGTGTAGAGGAAAAGTTGTCCAGTTGCCCATAGCAACCAATCAGGTCGCTACTTTCATTTTTAAAAAGACCTGTGAAAAATGAAAGAAGCGATCTGATTGGTTGCTATGGGCAACTGGTCAACTTTTCCTCTACACAGGTTTTGATAAATCTCCCCCCTATAAGGTAAGAATCTAACTAGGACTAAAAATATTCCCTTTTCTGGGAATCTCTCCCGTTTTCATGCTGCCCAAACGGCAGTGTGTGGGCTTCCGTGTTCAGGATCGCCCCTCGTGACGTCACGCCCGCCCCCTCAACGAAAGTCTATGGGAAGGGGGCGTGACTGCCGTCACGCCCCCTTCCCATAGACTTTCATTGAGGGGGGCGGGCGTGACGTCACGAGGGGCGACCCTGAACACGGAAGGTCGCACACAGCCGTTCGGAACAATAAACTTTAATGAGCCTGACGACCTGTTGACCGCGGTCGGGTCATTTTACGACTATAAATTGCTTTGAGCTGGTCTGAAAACTGTGGTGTTTAAGTCTGTGCCAAAAAAAAATGGATATATATATATATATATATATATATATATATAGGGTTCGGATTTGAATTTCCGCAGCAGATGTTTCTGCAGTGTGAATGGTGCAGCAGAATCCCATTAAAAACAATGAGAGTCCGCTGCAACAGGATTTCAGAGTGGAATTTTTCTGACTGATTCCACTACGGAATTCTTTGAACGGGGACCTACTTTACGTTGCCCAGAGCTTTCAGAGGAATCAAAGTTTTGGGGGGGTTATTTTTAAGTTCCTCAATGGCTGTTTCCTGCCCCACTGGCCTTGAGTGACGCTTCACTCCCTATGATCATAAAAGAAGAGACAGGTCACTCAAGGCCAGTTGAATGGAAAGCAGCTACGGAGACCGCCCCCTGTGACTACTTACCTGACTTTTTTAAGCTTTGATTTTTCTGATACACCCGCGCGTTTCAGATTATATCATTAGGTCTTAGCCATCGCTGCTGTATCTGTTTCATGCTGTCCGTAGTTTGGGCAGCATAAATCAGGTGACAGATCCCCTTTAATTCAGATCGGCTTTTCCCATGAAGGACACATTTGCCTTCAATGCAGGATACTCGAGAGTCTTATCCGTGAGGGTCCGACCGCAGTTTATTACAAGAACAGGGCTCTATCCAATTCTATTATAAAGAGAAGTAGGCAACGGTAGACCGTAACTCCATGGCACCATTGGGATCCAACCCCCACCGAGCAGAAACTCCTCTCCTATAGATAGGCATTGGGTCTGTTTTTAGAAAATCCCTTCAAGCCCCTTTTACACCACTTTTCAGAACTCAATCGACCATATACATCAGGATACTTTCAAAAAGGTGTTCCAATGTATATAATGGTGGAGCCCTCAAATGTGATGTGAAGAGCCTTAAAGGGGTACTCTGGTAAAAAAAAAAAAAAAAAATACAAATGTTTTCAAATCAACTGGTGCCAGAAAGTTAAACAGATTTGTAAATTACTTCTATTTAAACATCTTAATCCTTCCAGTTCTTATCAGCTGCTGTATGCTCCACAGGAAGTTGTGAAGTTTTTTTTTTCTGTCTGACCACAGTGCTCTCTGCTGACACCGCTGTCCATGTCAAGAACTGTCCAGAGCAGGAGAGGTTCACTATGGGAATTTGCTTCCGCTCTGGACAGTTCCTGACATGGGCAAAGGTGTCAGCAGAGAGCACTGTGGTCAGACTAGAAAGAACTACACAACTTTTTCTGGAGCATACAGCAGCTGGTAAGTACTAGTAGAGTTAAGATTTTTCAATAGAAGTAATTTACAAATCTGTTTCACTTTCTGGTAACAGTTGATTTATAACATCTGTTTTCCACCGGAGTACCCCTTTAAGCAGTCTATGTGGATGACAACTCATACAACAGTATTTTGTAAAGTGTATACTGTTTTGAACAGTATGAGGCTGGGTTCACACTACGTTTTGTCCCATACGGGAGCGCATACGGCAGGGGGGAGCTAAAAGCTCGCGCTCCCGTATGTGACCGTATGCGCTCCCGTATGTCATTCATTTCAATGAGCCGACCGGAGTGAAACGTTCGGTCCGGTCGGCTCATTTTTGCGCCGTATGCGCTTTTACAACCGGACCTAAAACTGTGGTCAACCACGGTTTTAGGTCCGGTTGTAAAAGCGCATATGGCGCAAAAATGAGCCGACCGGACCGAACGTTTCACTCCGGTCGGCTCATTGAAATGAATGACATACGGGAGCGCATACGGTCACATACGGGAGCGCGAGCTTTTAGCTCCCCCTGCCGTATGCGCTCCCGTATGGGACAAAACGTAGTGTGAACCCAGCCTGACAAGGTCTTTAGTTGTAGACCTTTTAAGCCAACTTCATGTTGCCATGAAAGTTAGACAAGCCTTAAAGGGGTATTCCAGGCCAAAACTTTTTTTTATATATCAACTGGCTCCGGAAAGTTAAAAAGATTTGTAAATTACTTCTATTAAAAAATCTTAATCCTTCCAATAGTTATTAGCTTCTGAAGTTGAGTTGTCGTTTTCTGTCTAACTACTTTCTGATGACTCACGTCCCGGGAGCTGTGCAGTTCCTATGGGGATATTCTCCCATCATGCACAGCTCCCGGGACGTGACATCATCATTGAGCAGTTAGACAGAAAACTTCAAAAGCTAATAACTATTGGAAGGATTAAGATTTTTTAATAGAAGTAATTTACAAATCTGTTTAACTTTCCGGAGCCAGTTGATATATATAAAAAAAGGTTTTGCCTGGAATACCCCTTTAAAGGGGTACTCCGATGAAAACCTTTTTTCCTTTAAATCAACTGGTGCCAGAAAGTTAAACATATTTGTAAAAGACTTCTATTAAAAAAATCTTAATCCTTCCAGTACTTATTAGCTGCTGAATGCTACAGAGGAAATTCCTTTCTTTTTGGAACACTGATGACCTCACGAGCACAGTGCTCTCTGCTGACATCTCTGTCCATTTTAGCAACTGTGCATAGCAGATGTATGCTAAGGGCAGCATGGTGGCTCAGTGGTTAGCACTGCTGCCTTGCAGTGCTGGGGCCTTGGGTTCAAATCCCACTTAGGACAACAATAAATAAATAAATAAATAAAGACTTATTATTATAATAACGTCAGCAGAAAGCACTGTGCTCGTTATGTCATCAGAGAGCATTCCAAAAAGAAAAGAATTTCCGCTGTAGTATTCAACAGCTAATAAGTACAGGAAGGATTAAGATTTTTTAATAGAAGTAATGTAAAAATCTGTTTAACTTTCCGGAGCCAGTTGATTTAAAAGAAAAAAGGTTTTCACCGGAGTACCCCTTTAAACTAAAACCATACACGTCTAAGGCTGCGCTAAATTTATTAAAGGGGTTATCCAGGAAAACTTTTTTTTATACATCAACTGGCTTCAGAAAGTTAAACAGATTTGTAAATTACTTCTATTAAAAAACCTTAATCCTTTGAGTACTTATGAGCTTCTGAAGTTAAGGTTGTTCTTTTCTGTCTAAGTGCTCTCTGATGACACGTGTCTCGGGAACCGCCCAGTTTAGAAGCAAATCCCCATAGCAAACCTCTTCTGAACTGGGCGGTTCCCGAGACACGTGTCATCAGAGAGCACTTAGACAGAAAAGAACAACCTTAACTTCAGAAGCTCATAAGTACTGAAAGGATTAAGATTTTTTTTAATAGAAGTAATTTACAAATCTGTTTAACTTTCTGGAGCCAGTTGATATATAATTATTTTTTTTTTCCTGAATAACCCCTTTAACCCTTTATTCGGTATCCTTGGACCATCTAGTTTCAGGCCAATGTATGTATTCTGTCTGATGTCACTACCTCAAAGACTATAGGAGACAAACATTGAGTAGATGCCAAGCCTATTGGAGATTGCAGAACGCATTGATGGACAGTTATGGTTTTATTTTCTTTACTGTAACATATATTTCTATAAAAATATATTCACCCTCCTATACACGTCTGTCCATTCTGCAGCTTACATAGTCCTAGATTATTGTAAGTGTCATTGGAAAACAAAAATATAAAACATGACAAAAATAGCTTTTTCATAACCAAATTAAGAATCTATATAACATATGTTCTGTTTTCACAAAACCTCTCTCTGTTACATTGTACAATCTATAATATATATATATATATATAAATCTATAGCATTTGCATATTTAAAAACATCGCACTTCTCATTTTATTGACGCTCTCCTTCGAAACAACATATACCAGACGTAGAGAAGCTGGAAATGGATGACTATGTAATGTGAGTGACACCTCGGGAGGTAACAAATGGCCAAATTTAACCAGCCATAGATTTAACCAGTAAAGCTGACTGTCAATAGAGATCAGTAGCGATAATGGTTCTATATTTGCTTTAGAACTAGAGATGAGCGAACTTACAGTAAATTCGATTCGTCACGAACTTCTCGGCTCGGCAGTTGATGACTTATCCTGCATAAATTAGTTCAGCTATCAGGTGCTCCCGTGGGCCGGAAAAGGTGGATACAGTCCTAGGAAAGAGTCTCCTAGGACTGTATCCACCTTTTCCAGCCCACCGGAGCACCTGAAAGCTGAACTCATTTATGCAGGAAAAGTCATCAACTGCCGAGCCGAGAAGTTTGTGACGAATCGAATTTACAGTAAGTTCGCTCATCTCTATTTAGAACCACAGAAAGAACATTTTCAATGCTTCAAAGGGGTTCTCCATCCCAAGACATGTTATCCCCTAAGATACAATAAAATGTCTGATCATGTGGGTCCAGCCACTGGGACCCCCACGATCTCCGTACAGTATGTTTAGAACGCTGGGGTGGTCATGACATCATGCCATGCCCCTTCCATTCATGTCTATGAGAGGGGGCGTGACTGCCGTCACGCCCCCTCCCATAGACATGAATGGAAGGGGCGTGGCGTCACGTCCCCAGTCCCGGAAACACGGAGGTTTCCGAAACTGGAGATTCAGCACCCGCATAGAATGCGGGTGCTGCAGGGAGATTGAGGGGGGTCTCAGCAGTGGGCCCCCCGGGATCAGACATCTTATTCCCTATCCTTTGTATAGATGATAAAATGTTTTTGCCCGGAATACCCCTTTAAATTTTATATTTGCAGTTTTTGAATTTCTTTCACATAGAAAACACTATCCCATTTTTGCACAAACCTTTACATGTACAGTGACGTCTCTCCGAAAGACCACCCCCTTATCCAGATTAGATTAACTTGACCATTATGGCACCATATATTGTGCATACAGGTAATTTTTGGTGGTTGTTCCACTGTATGTGCTACCAGTGACTGGCATATCCTAAATATTGTCCTACTGGTTAGATTGTGGCCAGATTGTAATGTATTATAAGCCATTGGAAATGGTGTAAAAGTTAAGGCCCCAATGTCAGCTGATCAGGTCGTGTTGACCCACAAAAAAGAAGAAAGATATTGGTTGCTCATCTTCCCGTAAATAGGGGATGTGCAGACAATGGTTGATTGCCACTAAGGGCTGCACAAATGGTCTAGCGATGGTTCATGCGGTTCTCCCCACAGGGATGTCTACTACGCCCCTTACTGTTGCCCAAATACACCACTATCAGCAGGGCTGGCCAACCATCTAATGTGTATGGAGGTGTACCAACTTTCCCCAAATTGGGCTTTTGGATTGAGGGGAGATAACACCAGAGGTGACTGCCAATGGCTTCCATCCCCACTCAGAAGAGATACATGCTTGGCCTAGAACGCATGTGTATGGGGGAAATCGGAAGAAATGAACAAATAACCGTTCAGCTGCCAACTATCTAAAGATTATAAAAATGTAAAGAAACCGGGGGGTTGGGGAAAGTGGGTTCTTATGGTGTTCATTATTAAGCTGCAACGTTTTCTACACAACATTATACCAAAAGGCAAACTTCTTGTACAGTAGTAAGAAGTATGTACGTTTTAAGACAGGACGGAAACTTTCACAGAATCATCAAAAGTTCAAATATTATGGGTAGAATAGATGTATAGGACTTGTATACTTAGTACTGGAAACAAGATGGCGGCACCATCTACATAATAGAATAAGCAGATTCACAATGGTATAACCACAGGCCGATCATTAGTTCTTGTTACAAAGTGAATTCAATTAGAAAAGGACGATTTCTGCTAAAGAAGATGTCTATGGCCCCCAACACGTACAGTAAATTACCGCCATGTTGACAAGGCTTTATTCTTCCTATGTTATAGCTTTAAAGGAAAACGGTCACCCGTTCACACTAAAACAATACACCGGGTTATAGTGCGGGTGAATCGGAGACCGATGGGGGGTCTCTGACTAATATACATACCTGCAGTCCGGTGAAGACCCTCTTCTGTCTTCTCTAAATTGCGCGCGGGCCCGCCGGATGGATTTGAATATTCATGGTCGCTGGTTACGGGAGCGCTTGTGCCAACTTAGCATTCACGTGACCAGCGACCATAAATTTTCAAATCCAGACATCGGGCTCGCGCGCAATTCAGAGAAGACAGAAGAGGGTCTTCAGAGGATTGCAGGTATGCATATGTCAGAGACCCCGCATCGGTCTCCTGTTCACCCCCACTATAACACAGCGTATTGGGTTTAGTGTGGTGAACGGGTGACGGTTTAAAAATCCTCCCTCAAACCTCCTATAGGGAGATGTGCCTGAGAGTTCACATAACATGGAATTTTCCGTCGTGCATTTGAAATATTATTTTTTGGGGGAAAAAGCTACTTTTTGTTGAGGCTTTTCCTCAGAATATACCATTTGTAGTCAAAGACTGTTAAATCTCTGTACAATCCCTAGGGTTAAGACTCCTTTTTTTGCTTACATAGGTAATCCATCCTTATAAAATTGATAGCTTATTCTTAGGATAGCCCATCAGTATTATTTTGGCAGGGGTCCGACACCCCTATTGATCAGCTGTATGAAAAGGCTACAGTGCTTGTAATCTTAATAGTTGCAGTATGAGGTTCTGAAACTTGTCTCATTCCAGGTTCTCATACAGTCGGTGCATTACCAAGGTTTGTTTTTTATCCAAAAACTGGCAGCACCTCATGCAAAAAATGCATCAGTTGTCATCCAGCCTTTTCACCCTCGATGTAAGCCACATTTTCCTATTCGGCATCTGGTCAAATTGTAATTGGATGCCAGAAATGACTCCATTGACAACAACGGGATCAGTTTTGGTATTAGTTTCCTTCCAGCGGTTTTCTACCATTGCGTATGTGGGAATAAGCCCTAAATATTAAAGGGGTACTCCGGTGGAAAACATTTTTTTTAAATCAACTGGTGCCAAAAAGTTAAACAAATTTGTAAATGACTTCTATTAAAAAATCTAAAAAGTACCCTTCCAGTACTTTTTAGCAGCTGTATGCTACAGAGGAAATTCTTTTCTTTTTTAATCTTTTTTTTTTGTCTTGTCCACAGTGCTCTCTGCTGACACCTCTGTCCGTGTCAGGCATCAGGTGTCAGCAGAGAGCACTGCGGACAAGACAAAAAAGAAATTCAAAAAGAAAAGAATTTCCTTTGTAGCATACAGCTGCTAAAAAGTACTGGAAGGGTAAAGATTTTTTTTTTTTTTTATAGAAGTCATTTACAAATCTGTTTAACTTTCTGGCACCAGTTGATTAAAAAAAAAAGTTTTCCATCGGAGTACCCCTTTAAGGAGGTGCCACTGGTCATATCAGTGCCACAGCCCCTTCACACAGCCCATCCTCAGGCATCCCTAGCAAATTAGCCATCAATAATATAAGGCTGACTAGCCCCATTTATATACAGGAGTATTTGGCATCAGTTGGTAGGGAGGTTTTAAGTGCCGTTTTTTTATTACCATAATCTTGTTTTATTTAATATTTTTGAACAGGACGGACCCAATTCTTGAGGATAATAATGTAACGGACACTTGTAACTTTTCACATGATTTCATAATGCAATAGCGGATACGATGACTATGAAATAACCCTTTACAGGTTTACATGCAGATATAGCAGCCTCCGATGTGACACCGGTGGATTCTGGAGGCCGACAAATACTGGTGATTGATTCCTAAAGCTATAATTTTCAATGCAAATGTACAATTATTGGGAGGACGGCGGAAGGGATTGTTATAAAAATAAATGACCACATGGAACACTTTATGGTAATTTGGTATCTTACAATATTACTTTAATTTTTATTTTATTTTAGTGTTGCCTCGTCTTCAACAAGTAAGGAACTCTAGCTTTAACACGTCACGTCCTGGGCTTGTTGAAGAGTTGATATCGAGGTGAGCCAGGATTTACCAAAACTGCAGTCATTTCTAAGTTTGTAACATTCACGGACAAGTCTTTCCATACACAAAGAGAATGAAAATGCACAACAAACATAAAACACAAATGTTTATTTTAGTAAAATAAAAATATATATATAAAAATGGGAAAAATATTCAAATGGACATGGACACTAATATGTGCAACGAACTGCAGACTGAAAGGTCACCAAAGTGTAATGGGAGAAGACAGAATAGGCAGGTATCCCCCGAACTTACCCGACAAAGAACAACATCAGTTCTGCCCCCTGTCATCTCTCTCAAGCAGTGCAGCGCCCCTCCTATTGTTTGCTGGGCTAAAAGTATCTAAATACCAATCTGGAAGCATAAAAATCTCCTGCTACAGTAGGTCAGCTTATTTTCGGATGTCAAGCAGCCATGTTTAAAGAGAATTAGAAGCGTTTTGCTAGATACAGTATTGTAGCCTTCATCGAAAGAACTTTAGATCAGTTGAGTTCACGTTGAAACATTGCATTTTGCTGCCATGTGATTTCAGATCTCCTGGTCATAGGTTGTTTCGTAGAAAAGATCCAGTGGGTTGTACGTCATAAAAGATATTTACACACTTTGTACGGGAGATGACACTCATGTGATGTCCTCCTCTTCTGAGCAATAATCGCGACCCTTCAAAACAAATAGTGAGAAGACGTTTTCACATACGGGTTACCACGAGATACGTATAACATCGACCATATTTAAGAGTTACGCCACTTTAGTCATTGGAATTAGATTAGGATTGGTTCATATTGGAGTGTAAATGCTGGTTTTGTTAAAGAACAAATATATAAATAAATCAGCAGGGCTGAATCCTACACGTTGGACACCAATGGAGCCATTTAAAGTGATAATTTAACTGGGCTTAAAGGGGTATTCCGGGTTTATACATCTTATCCCCTGTCCAAAGGATGTATGATCGCAGGGGTCCTGCCGCTGGGGACCCCCGTGATCTTGCAGCCCCTGGCATTCTGTGGCCGTCATGCCCCGTCCCATAGACATGAATGGAGGGGGCGTGGCCATGATGTCATGTTCCTGTCTCGGAAGCAGCGACTGACACAGAATGCCGGGGGCTGCATCAAGATCGCGGGGGTCCCTCCCCAGCGGCGGGACCCTTGCGATCATACATCTTATCCCCTATCCTTTGGAATACTCCTGGAATACTCCTTTAAAAGGGGGTTTCATATATTGCTGGGGCTGTAGAGCAAAGAAAAAAATAGTTATACTTACCTACCCCTGGTTCTCCACAGGTCCCACTTCAGCTCCTGTTTTGTCTGCTTCCAGTCCTCCACTGCTGCGAAACATAAACTCAGAGCAGGACCTTCCAGCTCAGCCAATCACTTACCCTCAGACAGGTCCTGCTCTAAGGGTAAGTTCACACGCGCGGATTTTCGCAGCGTATTTAGCTGCGGATCCGCTGGTGAAGGCCCTGCTCTATGCTGGCTTTACATGTGCAATACGCCGATACCAGCAGACACAGTGCAGTGATGTGCGCGGCGTACTCGCACATCGCGTCCGCTCTCCCTGCTCTGAGCTAGGCAGAGAGCTCCTGCGATGTGAGAGTATACTGCGACCCACACATCAGTGTGTCTGCTCGTAGCGGCGTATTGCCACTACGAGCAGGCACATGTAAAGCCAGCATAGAGCGGGCCTTCACCAGCGAATTTGCAGCGTATAATACGCTTTAAATCCGCGCGTGTGAACGTACCCTAAAGCTCTTGTCTCACAAGGAGAAGACAAAACAGAAGCTGCATCAGGGAATCAGGGGTAGGTAAGTGTAATTTCTTTCCTTTCTCTACAGCCCCAGAAACATAAATGATTGCGAATTGTACGTTACCCATAATTATCTTTAATTTCCTAAATTACATTTTCAAGGTCCAGGGTGTAGGATCCTACATACCTGGTTACTTTCTGTTCCAATAAATTAAGTCAGTGATACATGTCATAGCTTTGCCTACATTTACCTTTTCAATTTTTTCATCCAGCATTCTGAAAAACTCCTGCTGACTTTCGGAGATGTGTATACTAAAGAGAACAAACAAAAATACATTTACATAAGAGATAGGAGTCGCCGGGAGTTACAGTAAAGTCCCATTGCAGCTCCAAACAAGAGGGAACCATAATATGGCCCCATGTATGAGCCCTAGATAAGAAAGCAGAAAATAAATAAAAGACAAATGTTGATTCTTACTTTATTCGAGGATTTTGCCCTGGTCCTGGAGCTTCAGTGTTGTTTTTAGGTCGAACGTTATGAGCAGCACTTTTCTCCTACGATACAAAAATGAAATTGTACTTTACTATATATCGCAGTTATTTGTATTCAGGAACATTTAGTGAACATTTCTATTTTTACAGTTACAGATAAAAGTGTATAAATCAAGTCCACAAAAGGATTTTAAGCATAAAATTTGGCACAAACTAGAACTGTTTCGAACAAAGATCATAAACGCCCCCCTCGGCTTATACTCCAGTGAACTCTCCGCCTGTCAATCCCTTCATCAGTGGTCTTCAACCTGCGGACCTCCAGAGGTTGCAAAACTACAACTCCCAGCATGCCCGGACAGCCATTGGCATCCGGGCATGCTGGGTGTTGTAGCTTTGAAACCTCTGGAGGTCCGCAGGTTTAAGACCACTGAGGCCTTCATCATCATCCAGCCCCCCCCCCTTTAGTTGTCTACTCTCCTCCCCTCAGCGGGAAGTTAGGGTGAGCTGTTCTGGGCCATCTATGCTGCAGGGACCGTCCGGTGGGGAGGATTAGTCATTGCGGGCTCTCCATTTTCACCGGAGGGGGGGGCCTCTTCTCCACGCCTTGGCCTGGAGTAGTGACGTTGCCTTGACGACGACACACAGGGACGTTCATGCACAACGTCCCTGTCCGTCATCGTCAAGGCAACGTCACTAGTCCAGGGCTGGGCCCGAAGCGTATGCTCTCCTCGACATGTTTCACTGTAACAACAGCATCATCAGGAGGCTTGAAGGCAATGGCTTGACTCCTGCTGACGCTGTTTTTACAGCAAAACTTGGTGAGAAGGGCAGGCTGATATACTGTCATTTGTAAAACTTATTTACTTACTACGGAAACAATCAATAGAATGAATCTTATGTGCTTATACCCTTAGTAGTGCAAAAAAGCCAAATGTCAGACAAGATTTTACACAAGATTTGAGAAAATCGATGCATTTTGTTCTATTTAACGTCATCACATTAATTGAAACAATTGGGTCATTAACCATCCATCTCATGGTGCACGGTCAGTGGTGAGTAGGACTGCAGATGTATTGTTGTAGGTATTTTTTAGAGATAATTCATATATTAGAGTTATTGCAGAAAATCCTATGTTTGAGCAATGTTTCCAGGGTTATGACTCGACCTTAGGTGCTTTGTTTCCCATCTAACAATATCCCAATAATTACATCTAGGTCTTATTTCCTTTCATCTCTGTGTCTTATAAAGCTTTTTCCTTTACGTGCCCTCAATTAACCTTCATGGGCTTTTGATGTCTCCTCACCTTTTTTTTCTTGAGGCTTTTGTCAAAACCACCATTTCTCCCAACCTTGTACTTTAATCCTTAAAAGCTGAAGTCCAGTAAAGATTACAGAGAACCCGTTCACCCGAGGAAAGAAGATGTGCCGAGAATGATGAAGAGCTTTACATTTTAATGAAACCTAAAGCATTAACTTTCTGATGTTGTACTGTGTGACCGAGGCCAGATTTATAGTGAAGGCACCAAGGGCGTAAGCCTACAGGCCACCACCACAACCAACACCGGTAGTAGTGGTAACATCGGCATTGGGCGTAGAGTGAACAAGCTGCAGATTTTTCTTTTGTTGCACCAGTACTCCAGGGGAGCTCTTTTAAAGGGGTATTCTGCCCACATACATCTTATCTCTTATACAAAGAATAGGGGATAAGATGGCTGGTTGTGGTGGTCCTGCCACTGGGACCCCCCCCCCCCCCCCCCCCGCGATCTCCGTGCCTCACCCGGCATTCTAAACAGTATGTTTAGAACACTAGGGTTCCCGCGGCCGAAGATGTGATGTCACGCCACGCCCCCTCCCATAGACATGAATGGCGGGGACAAGATGTGACATCATAGGGGGGGAGTGGTGCGACTTCACGTATGCATCCACAGAAACCCAGCGTTCTAAACATACTAAAAGCATGGGCTCTGCACAAAGATCGTGGCGGGGTCCCAGCAGTGGGAATCAGACATCCTTTCGATAGGGGATAAGTGGTCTGTGGGCGGAGTACCCCTTTAATAACTGTTCACTTGTTAGGCTATGTTCACACAGTAGAATTTCCAAGTGGAATTCTGCAGGAATATTCCACTTGATTTCAGTGGGATTCTGCTGTGCCGTTCACATGTTTCTGCCCGCTGAGATCCCGATTCCGATCCCGGCGTCGGCAGAAAGAATAGGACACGTCTATTCTTTCTACAGATTCTGCTCAGAAATGCATTGCCGCCTCTGAGATGCTTCTAGCGCCCGCCGGATCATGCATATGTGCAGTATGTCCATCCTGGTTTTACTGGCGGATGTTCCACGCGAAAATGGACAAGTGAATACAGATACAGTGAATACAAAGGAGGAGCAGCCAACGGCTGTCCAGGCATGCTGGGAGTTTTAGTTTTGCAACATCTGGAGGTCCGCAGTTTGGAGACCACAGATTATCTCCTATAGAAAATAGGAAAACAAAAGGAATATTGCAACTCAGCTCCCTCACCATATAGACCAGGTATGTACGAATGAAAAGGATTAGCCCAAGTTGTGAAGCGCTGTAGCTGGGATGAAGCGGGCCGCCTGCCATCATTGATCAATGAGTAGACATTAGGGGATCCAGCTTCTCAGCAGAAATAACTGTTACAATTCAAGCTTTAATAGGATCATTAAAAACATGGAGAATCCATGGAAAAAAAAAATCCACTCCGACGCGTTTCAAGCTTAGATCAAGCTCTTAATCATGGCCATGATTAAGAGCTTGATCTAAGCTCGAAACGTGTCGGAGTGGATGTTTTTATTCATGGATTCTCCATGTTTTTAATGATCCTATTAAAGCTTGAATTGTAACAGTTATTTCTGCTGAGAAGCTGGATCCCCTAATATCTACCTACAGAAAATAAGCGGTAGATATGATACATTTACATGGAGCAGCTTCCTATTTTATGATGTTCAAAAGGGATTGCACATTACCACTTCTCTAGTAGGTAACAGTTATAGTATTATTAAAACCAGTGTTTCCCATCCAGGGTGCCTCCAGCTGTTGCAAAACTACAACTCCCAGCATGCCCGGACAGCCGTTGGCTGTCCGGGCATGCTGGGAGTTGTAGTTTTGCAACAGCTGGAGGCACCCTGGTTGGGAAACACTGATCTAAACTATCCTTAGAGATGATTCATCTTATTTCCTTCTTCTCCTATCATTCATTTACCACCCTCCTCCCATCCAATGTTACTAATAGGCGATGCCGGATGCCGCCTGACTTTACTATATTAGGCATCAAGCACAATACTTAGCGCCAATTAAATAAAGAAAGTGACTCTAGACTCTTGCAGGGAAGACAGGATGAAAAGGAACATCTCCACCTCCGTGTAAAGAACCCAGGATCTCATTTTTTTTTTTCCCCCCTTTGATTGTGACATCGCTGACCTTATTCCATTGAATTCGGTCAGTTTCTTAATGAGGAGTTTACAGAATAAGTGCAGTGATAATGCATCATGTGATCTGAATTCTTCCCCTTTTTTTCCACATATAAAAAAAATACATTCAATCATACTTATATACATATTATACAGACAAACTAGATGCATATCTCTAAAGCACCGCACCCACCGCTGACACGTTACACAACGGCCACTTACACCAGGCATAGCTGTAAATATTCATGCCAGTCACTAAGTTATGCACATTCCTATCCGGCACATCTCATCTGCTAAAGCTATAGCCTAGCATAAAGCTATCTCGACCTCTAACTCCTGTGTGACATAGAAAATCCTTACAACAGCCAAAAAGCCCAGAGTGGGGAAGAGGTATTAAAGGGGTACTCTGGTGAAAACCTTTTTTCTTTTAAATCAACTGGTGGCAGAAAGTTAAACATATTTGTAAATTACTTCTATTAAAAAAATCTTAATCCTTCCAGTACTTATTAGCTGCTGAATGCTACAGAGGAAATTCCTTTCTTTTTGGAACACTGATGACATCACAAGCACAGTGCTCTCTGCTGACACCTCTGTCCATTTTAGAAACCATGCATAGCAGATGTATGCTAAGGGCAGCATGGTGGCTGAGTGGTTAGCACTGCTGCCTTGCAGCGCTGGGGACTTGGGTTCAAATCCCACTAAGGACAACAATAAAAAAAAAAAGCGTTATTATTATTATTATAATAACGTCAGCAGAGAGAACTGTGGTCGTGATGTCATCAGAGAGCATTCCAAAAAGAAAAGAATTTCCTCTGTAGTATTCAGCAGCTAATAAGTACAGGAAGGATTAAGATTTTTTAATAGAAGTCATTTACAAATATGTTTAACTTTCTGCCACCAGTTGATTTAAAAGAAAAAAGGTTTTCACCGGAGTACCCCTTTAATAATTTATATCAAACCCCGGGCACCAAGGTGACGGGGTGTAAACCCCTAAACCAAAAAAATCCCACCTCTCCTATTATTTATATGTGTGTGTATTAAAACATCTCTTTTATTATAAACTTGTTAAAAGGTCCAAACAAATGTGTTAAAAGCACCAGCACATTCCCTACAGTAACTAATTTTGCTCTCCTAGGTGGAGTAATTATAAATGTGTCGGCGTCTGCAGTACGTCGTATTTAGGAACTGAAAAGCTGTTATTGAAAGCGCAAACACTATGTCTCCCCAACATGTTTTGTGGTACCAACCACGTCCTCAGGGGCTATGAGACTCATAGCCCCTGAGGGCGAGGTTGGTACCACGAAACATGTAGGGGAGACATAGTGTTGCTGTTTGCTTTTAACATGTTTATAATTGTGTGATTTTTTTTAATACACACACATAAATAATAGGAGAGGGGGGATTTTTGGGGTTTAAGGGTTTACACCCCGTCACCTTGGTGATCGGGGTTTGGTATAAATTATAGAAAATCTTTACACGCAGGACAAGAATTTCCAGATCTCCCAAGCAGCACCTCTAGCAAAATCAAAGTGTACTCATCGTGTACATTATTTTCCACCAATCATTTCACAATGTTTCTTCCTTTACTTATAAGTCGCCTCTTCTATCCCTGGCTATTGTTTGTAACTATTCAGAATCTCTGCACTCACTGAAAACATCCATGAAAGTTGATGAAGCATTCAGGAATCATATTATGCCGTGTAGACTAGTGACAGAGGACCTGCATACATACAGTTCTTCTGCGGAGAAAACCCTATATACTGCACAGTATGTATTCGATTTCCAAAAGCTCTTGATTTAGAGCACTAATAGTTCATTTCTACTATTGTAAACACATTGCGGTGGGATGGGGGTTTGCAGACAGGCTTTTGGTTCTTATACCTATTTAAAGAACACATTATAAACAGTGTGTACGGAGTATTAAAGGGTACACTCCAGTACTTAAAACGTATCCCCTATTAAGGGTTTGATCTCGGGAGGATCCAACATTTGGGAATTCCTGTGCATTGTCTATGGGAGCATCAACAATTCCCAAGTGCTAAACTCCAGTATCTCCAGCGCTCCCATAGACAAGTACCGACCCACCGCTCCATGCAGCGAACCCCCTTGATCAGACACTTTCCCTGTTAATAGGGGATATTTTTAGTTTAAAGTTAAAGGGGTATCCAGAGGATAGGGGATAAGATGTATGTTCACAGTGGTCCTGCCGCTGGGGACCCCCGCGATCTTGGTTCAGCCCCCGGCATTCTGTGGCTGCCATGCCCCCTCCCATAGACCTGAATGGAGAGGGTGTGGCGTGATGTCACCTGGGGGCGTGACCATGACGTCATGTCCCCGTCTCTGAAGCAGCGACCAGCACAGAATTCAGGGGGCTGCACCAAGATCGCAGGGGTCCCCAGTGGCGGGACCCCTGCAATCATACATCTTATCCCCTATCCTTTGGATAGGGGATAAGATGTATTAACCCGGAATACCCCTTTAAAAGGGGGTTTCATATATTGCTGGGGCTGTAGAGAAAAGAAAAAAAAAGTTATTCTTTCCTACCCCTGGTATGATCGCAGGGGTCCTGCCATTGGGGATGTGACGTCACGTCTCGTAGGCAGCGCCCGGCACAGCGCCCGGCGGGACCCCTGCGATCATACATCTTATCCCCTATCCTTTGGATAGGGGATAAGATGTATAAAGCTGGAATACCCCTTTAAGAAACCACAGGTAACATGCCCAGTAGACAGGCCCCTTTACAAGTTCATTAGAAGGGGGTAAAAATTGTGGTCAGTGATGGTGTTTTTATTGATGTAGATACATATACGGTGGTTTAGTCTGAAAAATCACCTGACATGGTATCCTCGAAGTCTTCTTCATACCCCCTAGAATGCCGATGGCTCAATGCAGTTTAAAAAAAAAGTTCACAACAGACTGGTGAATTTCCTACCTCTTTCCCTAGACCAACATACCTGCTTGAACCCAGTTCTAGTTGTGCAATAAATAAATAAAAATATACATGTACACCAAAAAGTTCTGCAGCTCTACTTATAAAACATATACAGGTGCCAGCGTCCCCGACTCGATCACAGTCCACTCAAGAATAATGCACAATGGTGCAGATCCATAGAAAAAGTGGATTTCTTCAACTTCTGTGACAGCAGCAACATTCCAATTCATCATTAGGATCATTTCCAAACCTCTGATGACTCTAATGATGAACTGAAACATTGCTGCTGTGACAGGAGTTGAATGTGTATATACAGTATTTTACGCCCTATAGGACGCACCGGCATATAAGACGCACCCAATTTTAAAGGTGCAAAATGTAAAAAAAAAAAAGATTCTGAACCCAACAGTGATCTTCAACCTGCGGAGCTCCAGATGTTGCAAAACTACAACTCTCAGCATGCCCGGACAGCCGTTGGCTGTCCGGGCATGCTGGGAGTTGTAGTTTTGCAACATCTGGAGGTCTGCAGGTTGAAGACCACTGGATAGGAGGTAATACTCACGTGTCCCCGCCGCTCAGAACCCATCACCGCTGCCCTGGATGTCGCTCCATCGCTGCCGCCGCGTCCCCGTGGTGTCCCCGACGCTCCGGACGTCTTCTTCCCCGGGATCCACGCTCTCCGTCCCCGTCATCACGTCGCTATGCACGCCGCTCCTATTGGATGACGGGACGGCGTGTGCAACTATGTGATCACGTCGAAGGAGAGCGCCGGCCATGCAGGGGATCCCGGCACGGAGCAGACACCGAGGAGGCAGGTAAGGTCCCTCCCGGTGTCCTGTAAGCTGTTGGGGACGCCGCGATTTCACCGCGGCGGTCCCGAACAGCCCGACAGAGCAGCCAGGTTAGTGTCACTTTCTCTTCAGACGCAGCGGTCAGCTTTGATCGCTGAGTTTGAAGGGTTAATACAGGGCATCACCGCGATCGGTGATGTCCTGTATTAGCCGCGGGTCCCGGCCGTTGATGACCGCAGGGACCGCCGCGATGGGTGTGTGTATTCGCCGTATAAGACGCACCGACTTTTCCCCCCCCAGTTTAGGGGAAGAAAAAGTGCGTCTTATACGGCGAAAAATACAGTAATTCTTTTATTTATTTTTTTAATTAAATTTTATTTATTTATATTTATTAATTAATAAGAAAATAAACAGACTTCCAAAAATAGGCAAAGTTACATACTTCAAACTATATAAACATTAGTTATTGTTCTGTCATAAGCCTGATCGTACCATTTCCTTTCTATAATATAATGCTATAAGTAGACATACTCCGGCTGGTTATTCACAGTTCTATTTATAGAGGCCTACCAAATTCTCTTGGTTCTTTTGCACAATCTTCTGCTCTTCCTCTTCGCCATTTTTCATATACTTGACTTCTTCCACAGGTTTGATCCTGTATTCATCTGTTTGGATAAAATAAACATAAAATGTTCAGCTGTGAGTGAAAGTGGCTTTTGTTTCGTACTGACTTGGTTCTGTAAGAATTAATATATGGAATTATAATCCATAACATTGCTTGCATATCGGGTGTTGGGGAGTTTAGTGAGTACTTTGCTTAACTTTTTTTTAGGCTTCTACCTAATGGAGGGGAAATGACCTACCTACTGGTTGCTTCTACCTAATGGAGGGGAAATGACCTACCTACTGATTGCTTCTACCTAATGGAGGGGAAATTACCTACCTACTGGTTGCTTCTACCTAATGGAGGGGAAATTACCTACCTACTGATGGCTTCTACCTAATAGAAGGGAAATGACCTACCTACTGGTGGCTTCTACCTAATGGAGGGGAAATGACCTACCTACTGGTTGCTTCTACCTAATGGAGGGGAAATGACACACCTACTGGTGGTCTCTACCTAATGGAGGGGAAATGACCTACCTACTGGAGGGGGACATTATCTATCTAATAGGGGTGGAAATTCTCTACCAACTGGGGGCATCTACCAAATGGCAGGGAATTGCCTATCCACTGGGGACCTACCTACCCGCCTCGACCCAATCCCCCTACCCCTCTACACAATCCACTTACTTACTCACTAATACTATGCAGGGCACCAAGGGAGGGATTATTTGAGTTACTGAGGAAAGAGAAAGTTGGGGAATGTGCACAGCCTAAGATGTTTGTCTGGTAGATTCCGCAGAGACATGTCATGGCTGGAAAAAGACTTCATGGAGGGTTGAGCCAGATAGAGAAGTTAAAAAGTCTCTCTGTAGAACTGGGGTCACCACTATATGGTCACTGTATGGGGAATATTGGTCTGTGTAAAGTTTTCAGTATAGACATATGATAGGGAATAAGATGTCTGATCAGGGTGGTCCCACCGCTGGGACCCCTCCCCATCTCCGTGCACCCCCGCGATCAGACATCTTATCCCCTATCCTTTAGTTAGGGCATAAGATGTCTGTGGACGGAGTTCCTATTTAATGGACATTACAGAAACAGCTGAAGACCCAGTCTGAGTCAGTAAAGGTTTAACTATTGGGTCATCTACTTTATGGGAAAACTACTTTATGTTTCTTAGAATTCCAAGAAAATACTATTTATGGTGTATGACGAGATTCTGCTATCCATTAGTACAGCCGAGAAGAAACAAGATAAATGTCTGAAGGCTAGATTAGATTAGATTAGATTAGACAAGTTTCCACATTTATACCTTGTTGACTCTGATGCACAGGTCATATATGAGGCCTATGAAGGCACGAGAAGAAATCTTCAGCTGTAACTACAATCTGTAACACACAGAGATTTATCAAAACCTGTGCAGAGGAAATGTTGCTGAGTTGCCCATAGCAACCAATCAGATCGATTCTTTCATTTTTCAGAGGCCTTGTTAAAAATGAAAGAGGCAACCTGATTGGCTGCTATAGGCAACATTTCCTCTGCACAGGTTTTAATAAATCTCCCCCATTCTGTAGACCCTTAAAGGGGTATTCTAGAGTTTAAAAAAAACAAAAACATATACCCTATTCACAAGAAAGGGAATAAGTATCTGATCTTTGAGGGGGAGGTTGAACCACTGGCTCCCTCTAGCAATCTCCAGAATGGGACCACGAATCTTTCTGCTGCACGGTCATTGGGAGAACCAGAGATACTGGAGAGTTGTATTTGGGTATCTCCAGTGCTCCCAGAAACAATGCATGGAGCGTATGTTGACCCCGTGCTCCAAGCAGCGGGGAAAATAGGGCAGCGTCATAGAGGCCCAGGGGGTCCCAGAAGTCGGACACTTACCCCCTCCACAGCATAAGGGACATGTTTTTAAACATTGGAATACCCCTTTTTTTATTACTACAGTCTCCTAGGATGCTTCTTACAAAAGGAAGTCTTGGGGTGAAAACCATGTTCAGGCTTCCTTTTATATACTCTATATACTCTCAATACAAATTGTCCTTAACATAAATATCTTGTTCTCCTTTTTACAAGGTTTTATTGTCTCTTGTGAACAACTGGGAAACATACACATAGAAAGTATACCTATAGTTGTGCTTCCTAACGGGAATGTGTCATCCAAAAAGAATCTATTAGTTATACTAAGTGTTAATGTTATTATATTTAATTGAAAATAAATTAAAAACTGCAGTTTGTTTGTACTATGGCCACTAAGCCTAATAATAGGCTGGCACATCCTGTAGAGGTCACCTCTCAGCAGTCTCCTCCTTATCATTACAGGCAGGAAATGACAGGTTACAGCTTTCATCCTCCCCCTTCCTGCACATCTGCTTCTGTACAAGTCACAGAGCATGCCTGAAAAAATCCCCTATAGAAGTCAATTATGTTCTCTAGTCTATTATTTCCATGTAACTGATACCTATAAATGCCATTAATAGCACCTCAGACAAGATGGCTGCCCCATAATAACATATGATAGGAAATAGAATAAGGAAAACTATAATGAAGATAGTAAAAACACATAAACAAGATTATATATCTGTAATACTAAGTGATACATTTCCTTTAAAGGGGTACTCCGCTGCTCAGTGTTTGGAACAAACGCTGGAGCCGGCGTCGGGAGTGGGGTTATGAGGATTCGGGGTGTGGCATCATGAGGGGGCAGGGCTATGACGTCACAAGCTTTGTTCCAAACGTTGAGCAGCGGCGTAGCCCTTTAAGTGTTGTTAGCAGTATCCTTTAGATACAGAGAAACAGACAATGTACCCAAAAGAAGATTGTTGTTATGAAAAGGTAAGTTTCTTAGCACTTGTTCACACCCGCGTTGGAGGCTCAGTTTGGGGCTTTAGTCACAGATTCTGTTTTAGGTCAGAAAACAGAGCCAGGCGGTCCTTGGCACAACAGACACCAGCAGATCCTCTTGACTTCAATGGGATCCATCTGGTGTCCCTTACTGCTTGCATTTTTTTTTTCCACTCGGGTCCCGCTAGTTAAACAGTTCTGCTATGGAACTCCCCAAATGGCACTCCGACATGTACAATTTTGGGTGCATAAATTTACATGAAGTGATAGTTTACCATTGCGCACAATTTGTGTTCCGGAGTTTTTCATTGCAGATACGTAATTTAAATGTGCATGGTCAGATTCAAAAACTTTTTATATGTCGTACATCTTGACAAAACACTAACCTTTCTAATATACTTCATAAGAAAATGTTATCTCCTTTTTTATAGAATCTATGGCTTATAAAAAAAAAAAAAAGACCACTAGGGGTCCCCATACCATCCAGAGCATAATCCTGTCTGGCTGCTGCATCATCTTTGTCCTAGCTGAAGCACAGGCTGGGACAGAGTCCAAGAAGTGAGGGCGGGACTAGCACTCCTCTGTGCTCACTCCTGTCCTATCAGACTGCAGCATGAACACAGAGAGGAGGGGGGTTACAGATCAGCCTACAGTGAATAGGGATGAAGAGATCGAGCACAGCAGATTCAGGGAGGAAGTGAATGCATGGTGAGTAAGGGCGGGCTGAGTGCTTGCCTCCAACACGCTCCTTCCTGAGCAGTTGATGTTAGAATGAGTGAACAGCAGAACAGAGGGATTTGTGAGTCAAATACAGAAGCTAGACACATAAAAAGACATGTAAAGAATCTGCATGACATATAGAGTAACATACATGGTCACCTTAAGAAAAGGAACTCCATTCTACTTCAAGAGATAGCACATTTTTATGGACTCCAAGGACTCACTAGTATATTGCTACAGAACCCCCCACATTAGTTATTTGTTTTCTTATGGTTGTTGAATGTATTTGAATTTCGTGCAGAGGACAAATAATAGACGTTTCAATCTAGATCTAGCTGGATATTCTGTTCTAAATGTCTATTAGATGAATATTAAAGTAGTTCATCACGGTGAGATATGGAACCGAACAGAATGATTTGTTCTCAGTGAACACTGGAAAAAAAAAGCAATAAAAATGCAACAGCAGAAAAATTAGGACACCCTTCAGAACTGGGACCGGGACAGTGAACGTAGACCAAGAGGAAGGAGAGCAGCTCATGTATGAATTGGTATCGTTTACATTTATGCCATTGACTGTGCGGCTTCATTTACGTTTTATTGTAATAGTCGACAATTCCACATATGTTTGTATATTTTTGTTTACATTATTTTTTTGTTTTGAAAAATAAAAGGGGGTGATTCAAGCTTGTATTAGGGAAGGGCCTTATTCACATTAAAGGGGTACTCACGTGGAAAACTTTATATATATATATTTTTTTTTTTTAAATCAACTGGTGACAGAAAGTTAAACAGATTTGTAAATCAATTCTATTAAAAATGTTTTAATCCTTCCTGTACTTTTTACTCTTTTTCTCATTTTCCTCTGCTCTGGACAGTTCCTAAAATGGTCAGCAGAGGTCAGCAGAGAGCACTGTGGTCATGACATCAGAGGAAATGCATTTCTTTTTTGGATTTCTCTTTAGTATACAGCCGATAAAAAGTACTGGAAGGATTAAGATTTTTTAATAGAAGTGATTTAATAGAATAGATTTAATAGAAGTGATTTACAAATACGAAGTGATTTACCGAAACGCGTCGATAGGTTTGTGGACCACAGAGGATACCGTAGTGACGTCACTCAGATCCAAATCACCTCCACCTGATTCACCTAATAGCGAGCGTGCAGGTAGGTTGAGACGCCACCGGCCGGGGCGCACTCCCACTGCCGCCAAACGCTCCCTTGAACTAACCGGATTACAACCAACGATTTCCTGGACCGAACCTCAACTCTACACTTGTTTACTAATCCAGGAAAACCTTCATTGAGGGCCCGCAACAGTGCTGACCGCGCAACAGATACCCGCGGGAGCTTTACCAGGTACGCCACTAAGTGTCTTAATAGTAATCATCTACTTATACAAATACTCCTATACTTTGTGGACATTCCATTAGCTTACAATACTCTGCTGTGACTATATTATTATAAATTATACAGAGCTGAACGGTTTAAAGGGGCTTCATTTGCATTTCTTTTAAACCTCTGGAGTACCCTCAGGGAGAGCCCACAGCATCAAGCATCTGCCTCTACAATACCCATACAGAATCAGTAATACAGCTCATGAACAGGTATTAATAAGAACGACTCTGCTGAAAGTATCCATCATACTTTTCACCATAACTAGATTGTTTAATCCGTAGGAATATCACTCCTTCAGCCTACCACATCAGCCATTCCAACCACCATCGCTCGCACCAGCGTGACCGATCATTTAAAGGTAGACCATGTTTTACAGATAGAGTTCATTCAAATTAATATGCATATCTTTATGTAATCCAGTCATTGCATTCCCATTTTTTTCGATCACCAGGTGAGCACTTCCTCACACCATCCACAGTCTTTTCCATACCATCAGGATCCTCCCCTCCTCCTACAGCAGCATCAGGTTAGTCCCCACCACCTAGCCATAATAGATTTGTGTCTGATACAGCGCTTGCCAATTCAATAATTTGATTTACAAATCTGTTTAACTTTCTGGCCCAGTTGATTTAAAGAAAAAAAAAAGTTTTCCACAGGAGTACCCCTTTAACTTTTTTTTTTTATTCACAATTTCTTCTGTATCCAATGGGGACTATTACATGCAATCTTTAGATGGCAGATACTGAACAGTGCACAGTATTGATCAGTGTTATCTGTGCTCCATTATTACAGACTGCTCAAGCTGCCTGCACTATTGGAGCGCCGATAGGATGGGACGGAGGCAGATAGGGACCCTCGGACCCTTCTCTCAGCTGTTTGGTACCCCGCAATAGTTTTAAGGTGGTTCCTATCAGCTCACTGAGCTAGTCAGCAATGGTTTTTCCTACACTTAGATGCTGTAATCTACTTTGATGGCGGCATCTAATAGGTTATTACCAGGCAAAATAGGTTATTGGCAGACATTAGCCAATCGGCAGTGTCCGGTATTAGCCGTAGGTCCTGGCTGCTGATAGCAACCTGGACCTACTGGATATGAAGGGCACTCGGCTCCTGAGTGTGTTTTAAACATTGGGTGTGGGTGCATGATGTACATTTTTACACCCTGCGTCCTTAAATGGGTACTCCACTGCCCCAACTTTTGGAACATTTTTGTTCGAACACTGGGTGTGGGCTGTGGGGGGTCGTGACGTCACGGCCATGCCCCTTGGGATGTCACACCACACCCCCTCAATGTAAGTCTATGGGAGGGGGCGTGGCGGCCGCCACGCCCCCTCCCATAAACTTACATCGAGGGGGTGGGGTGTGACATCACGAGGGGCATGGCCGTGACTTCAAGAACCCTGCAGCCCGCACCCAGTGTTCAGAACAACATGTTCAGAACACTGGGGCAGTGGAGTACCCTTTTAAGGGGTTAATATTATTCAATAAAGGGGTTATCCAGGAATAGAAAAACAGAGCTAATTTCTTTTAAAAAAAACAGCACCATCCCTGTACTCAGGTTGCGTGTGGTATTACAAGTGAGAGTACAGTATTGGTGCTTAAAAAAAGAAAAATTTAAAAATTTGTTTAATTTTAACTGTCCCCAATAACCCCTTTAATTAAGTGAATTGTTGTGAGTGCTTTTCTTTAGTGTTGTCTGTCTATTAGATACACAAATCCCCTCAGGGGTTTAATCATCTTCGGGGCAATAACCCTAGAGCTAGGGTCCCCTATAAAAAAATAATGGGGAACATAGTGAAAGACTTGTGTATTAAAGGGGTACTCCACCCACAGACATCTTATCCCCTATACAAAGGATAGGGGATAACATGTCTGATCTCTGGGACCCGCCGCCATCTCCGTGCAGCACTCCTGCCGCACCCTGCATTCTAGATAGTATGTTTAGAACGCTGGCTTTCCGCAGGCGGAGATGCGATGTCACGCCCCCTCCCAGAGATGTGAATGGAGGGGGCGTGATGTCACAAGGGGGCGTGGCGTGATATCACGTCTCCGTCGCGGAAACCCAGCATTCTAAACATATTGTTTAGAATGCAGGGTGCGGCAGGAGTGCTGCACGGAGATGGCGGGGGGTCCCAAAGGCAGGATCTCAGAGATCAGACATCTTTTCCCCTATCCTTTGTATAGGGGGATAAGATGTCTGTGGGCGAAGTATCCCTTTAAGTGCAGCTTTGTTAGCACTACAAACAGCCCAAAACCTATGTTTAAGGGGTACTCCGATGGAAAACTTAAAAAAAATAATTAAAATAATAATAATCAACTGGTGCCATAAAGTTAAACAGATTTGTAAATTACTTCTATTACAAAATCTTACTTAATCCTTCCAGTACTTATTAGCAGCTGAATACTACAGAGGAAATTCTTTTCTTTTTGGAACACAGACATCTCTGTCCATTTTAGGAACTGTCCAGAGTAGGAGAAAATCCCCATAGCAAACATATGCTGCACTGGACAGTTCCTATAATGGACAGAGATGTCAGCAGAGAGCACTGTGCTCGTGATGTCAGCAGAGAGCTCTGTGTTCCAAAAAGAAAAGAATTTCCTCTGTAGTATTCAGCAGCTAATAAGTACTGGAAGGATTAAGATTTTTTTTATTAGAAGTAATTTACAAATCTGTTTAACTTTCTGGCACCAGTTGATATATAAAAAAAAAATAAAATAAAAAAAAAGTTTTTCACCGGAGTACCCCTTTAAACACACCATTTCACTAGTCACAGCTGTGATGTGAAGGAAGGTGGTGGAATCGTCACAAATCGCCCAGGTCCATGTCCTGTGCCCTCACATACGGGATGCTTCAAAATGTTGTGAGTAGCCACTTTGCCAGCTGCAGCCCGAACTTACATGAGCGTCTCATAATCATTCCTAATCATTTTATCACTGTTTTTTTTTAATGCCCATTGGGGACTATTCCAATCACTTTCAGTTCTCTGCCATAGTATAGCTGTATTGATTGATGTGATTGGCGCTAGGTTTACACTGTCTGCCGAGGAAGCCGGTATAGTCCGCAATGTTGATGAGATGGTTCCATAGACGTACGTTACAAGACCATCTGGGATTTCTCTCAGTTCATTCTAATAATCCAGTGTTTCCCAACCAATGTGCCTCCAGCTGTTGCAAAACTACAACTCCCAGCATGCCCGGACAGCCTTTGGCTGTCCGGGCATGCTGGGAGTTGTAGTTTTGCAACAGCTGGAGGCACATTGGTTGGGAAACACTGTACTAATCGGTTGGGCTCTGAACATTTAGAACCCAAATGATCCATTTTTTTCAAGTTCAGGGGTTATCCTGCTATTAAAATCCTATCCCCTATCTCCTGGGCCTGTCTATCCCTGTTGAACTCTCTGGCCCCAACCTTTCCAGGCATATTTGTCTCAGCCGCCCCAATGTCCATCTCGGGGAGAGCAGGCAATGAGTGCGCATTTCTCTCAGTTCATTCTACTAATCCAGTGTTTCCCAACCAGTGTGCCTCCAGCTGTTGCAAAACTCAAACTCCCAGCATGCCCAGACAGCCTGAGGCTGTCCGGGCATGCTGGGAGTTGTAGTTTTGCAACAGCTGGAGGCACTCTGGTTGGGAAACACTGTACTAATCAGTTGGGTTCTGAACATTTAGAACAGTGTTTCCCAACCAGTGTGCCTCCAGCTGTTGCAAAACTAAAACTCCCAGCATGCCCGGACAACCTGAGGCTGTCCGAGCATGCTGGGAGTTGTAGTTTTACAACAGCTGGAGCCACATTGGTTGGGAAACACTGTACTAATGTGCCGGTATAGTCAGCAATGTTGATGAAATGGTTCCATAGACGTACGTTACAAGACCATCTCGGATTTCTCTCAGTTCATTCTAATAATCCAGTGTTTCCCAACCAGTGTGCCTCCAGCTGTTGCAAAACTACAACTCTTAGCATGTCCGGACAGCCTTTGGCTGTCCGGGCATGCTGGGAGTTGTAGTTTTGCAACAGCTGGAGGCACATTGGTTGGGAAACACTGTACTAATCGGTTGGGTTCTGAACATTTAGAACAGTGTTTCCCAACCAGTGTGCCTCCAGCTGTTGCAAAACTAAAACTCCCAGCATGCCCAGACAGCCTGAGGCTGTCCGGGCATGCTGGGACTTGTAGTTTCACAACAGCTGGAGGCACATTGGTTGGGAAACACTGTACTAATGTGCCTTCAGCCGTTGCAAAACTACAACTCCCAGCATGCCCGGACAGCCTTAGGCTGTCCGGGCATGCTGGGAGTTGTAGTTTTGCAACGGCTGAAGGCACCCTGGTTGGTAAACTCTGACATAAACAGTGAATTGAGCAGCAGGGAGCATGTGTGACCACCCCTCCATAGAAACCCCTACTCTCTGTGCCCATGGATAAGTGTTTTTTTTTTGCTCTTTAACCCTTTGTGATTTCATTTGGCCAGTAGTATGATGGATAAAGTAGGCCAGCGCTGTATCAAAGCAATGCGTGAAGTTTATTCAGCAATCAGCCAACATGGAGAACAGGCGACGCGTTTCGTCTTGACTAAGGCTACTTACCGTGGCCAAAACGCGTCGCCTGTTCTCCATGTTGGCTGATTGCTGATTAAACTTCACGCATTGCTTTGATACTGCGCTGGACTCTGCCTACTTTATCCATTTACTCCAAGAGACCTGGGTCCGGTCTCATCCGTGTCGCGGTGTAGACGGGAGGGTGGACTGTACCGATAAGCTTCGGTAAAAAAGTATGATGTAATCACTTTTGCTACTGTTGGCATAGCACACAGTGTATCCTACACAGGAGCTAGATATACACCATCTGTCATCACAACACTACACAAGCACCTGCTATGCATAGTTCTGTGTAACCTCTAATGGCACAGGCGTCCCAGAACCTAGATGGCGTATGTGGGTCAATAACCGGACCGCAGTTATACTGTAATCCATTACAGCCTCTCGCCTCCTTCAGTACCAGCAGGTACCGCAAAGCTATACTTAAATGGGCACAGTCAGAACCCAACACATTTTACATGTTGTTCATCTTGGCAAAACATTAAAGGGTTAATCCAGGAAAAAACTTATATATGTATATATATATATATATATATATATATATATATATATATACATATATATATATCAACTGGCTCCAGAAAGTTAAACAGATTTGTAAATTACTTCTATTAAAAAATCTTAATCCTTTCAGTACTTATGAGCTTCTGAAGTTAAGGTTGTTCTTTTCTGTCTAAGTGCTCTCTGATGACACGTGTCTCGGGAACCGCCCAGTTTAGAAGCAAATCCCCATAGCAAACCTCTTCTAAACTGGGCGTTTCCCGAGATACGTGTCATCAGAGAGCACTTAGACAGAAAAGAACAACCTTAACTTCAGAAGCTCATAAGTACTGAAAGGATTAAGAATTGTTAATAGAAGTTATTTACAAATCTGTTTAACTTTCTGGAGCCAGTTGATAAATATAAAAAAAAGTTTTTTTCCTGGATAACCCCTTTAACCTTTCCTAACCAAACCTTCCGTTTTATGGAAATCATGGCTTATAAAAAAAGACCACTAGGGGTCCCCATACCATCCATAACACAATCCTGTCCGGCTGCAGCATCATCATTGTCCCAGCTAAAACACAGGCTGGTACAAAGACCAGTAAGTAACTAGCACGGGACTAGAACTCATCTGTGCTCACTCTTGTCCTGTCTGTCAGACTCCTATCTGAAAACAGAGAGGAGGGGGTTACAGAGCAGCCTGTAGTGATTGGATGATCGTTATCAGGTTTAAAAGGGGTACTTTTAAATCAACTGGTGCCAGGAAGTTAAACAGGTTTGTAAATTACTTCTATTCAAAAATCTTAATCCTTCCATTACTTATCAGCTGCTATATTCTCCACAGGAAGTTCTTTTCTTCTTGAATTTCCTTTCTGTCTGACCACAGTGCTCTCTGCTGACACATCTGTCTGTTTTAGGAACTGTCCTGAGTACAAGCAAATCCCCATAGCAAACCTCTCCTGCTCTGGGCAGTTCCTAAAATACACTGAGGTGTCAGCAGAGAGCACTGTGGTCAGACAGAAAGGAAATTCTAAAAGAAAAGAACTTCCTGTGGAGAATATAGAAGCTGATAAGTACTGGAAGGATTAAGATTTTTAAATAGAAGTACAGTAATTTACGAACCTGTTTAACTTTCTGGCACCAGTTGATTAAAAAAAAAAATGTTTTCCAGTGGAGTACCCCTTTAAAGGGGTTATTCAGCTTATCCTCTATTCACAAGACAGGGCCTGACTGTCACCGATGAACCCTTCGGTCCCTACCTTCTGAGACGTACACATACCGGCAGTCACAGCTCACTCAGCCAATCACCAACAGAGGCGGGACACCATTGGGGCGGCTGAGACAAATATGCCTGGAAAGGTTGGGGCCAGAGAGTTCAGCAGGGATAGACAGGCCCAGGAGATAGGGGATAGGTTTTTAATAGCAGGATAACCCCTGAACTTGAAAAGTATTGATCATTTGGGTTCTAAATGTTCAAAGCCCAACCGATTAGTACAGTGTTTCCCAACCAATGTGCCTCCAGCTGTTGCAAAACTACAACTCCCAGTATGCCCGGACAGCCTTAGGCTGTCTGGGCATGCTGGGAGTTGTAGTTTTGCAACAGCTGAAGGCGCCTTGGTTTGGAAACACTGTTCAAAATGTTCAGAACCCAACCGATTAGTACAGTGTTTCCCAATCAATGTGCCTCCAGCTGTTGCAAAACTACAACTCCCAGCATGCCTCTCTCTGGGCATGCTGGGAGTTGTAGTTTTGCAACAGCTGGAGGCACACTGGTGGGGAAACACTGGATTAGTAGGATGAACTGAGAAAATTGCGCACTCATTGCCTGCTCTCCCCGGGATGGTCTTGTAATGTACGTCTATGGAACCATCTCATCAACATTGCGGAGAGAGAAGCACAGTCTCTGTGACTCTTGGAAGTCAAAAGTTTTTAGTTTTTTTGTTTTGTTTTGTTTTTTATAATAACAGGTACACTTAAATAATAAAAAATAAAAAAAATGTCATCTACAGTTCCAATATTATGTGTATTGTACTTCAAATCAATGATCTTCACTAAAAGACTTAGGGGGAGATTTATCAAAACCTGTCCAGAGGAAAAGTTGCTGAGTTTCCCATAGCAACCAATCAGATCGCTTCTTTCATTTTTGAAAAGGCCTCTGAAAAATGAAAGAAGCGATCTGATTGGTTGCTATGGGCAACTCAGCAACTTATCCTCTGGACAGGTTTTTTTTTATAAATATCTCCCTTATTTGATTATGTTATTAGGGGGTAATACAGAAGGAGGGAGATTTATTAAAACCTGTCCAGAGGAAAAGTTGCTGAGTTGCCCATAGCAACCAATCAGATCGCTTCTTTCATTTCTCAGAGGCCTTTTCAAAAATGAAAGAAGCGATCTGATTGGTTGCTATGGGCAACTCCACAGCTTTTCCTCTGGAACAGGTTTTGATAAATCTCCCCCTTTAGACTTGAGAAATAACATGTTATAAACGATATTATCTAATTCTTTTGCATTTGTATTTACCTGTTATACCGCATCGTATTCAAAGAGAAAGAGAGTGACCTTGGCCTACGTGTACTTACCACAGAAGGCATCGCCATTTTGGTAGCTCTTGCCGTTTTGGGTATCTTCATCGTTTTGCACTGTAGATACATGCTTAGCTGAAGCACATCCCATATTTATTCAGTCAGCTTCGGACTGACTGCTTAGAAAAATCATTTCTAGTGAAAACCTTTCAAGTCGGGCCCAGTACTCAAAGATGTATCCACCATTGCTGAACCTGAGGGAAAAAGAGAAGAAATTTAGTGTTGGCCTCTAGACAATTAAGTCAAACAATCATTGGTTCAATATAGCTTTGCAATAAGGACACGATTTCCCAAAATAATGTTTAGTATTAAAGGGGTGCTCCACCCCTAGACATCTTATCCCCTATGCAAAGGATACGGATAAAATGTCTGATCGCTGGGGGTACGGCTGCTGGGACCCCTCGCGATCTCTGGCCCCTCACCTCAGTAATCCCTGTGCACGGAGCGAACTCCGCGACGAATTACGAGCGAGTACAGCCATCACGGACCCTCCATACTAGTGATGAGCGGCATTGCCCATATTCGAATTCACGATATTTCGCGAATATATAAACGAATATTCGTCCTATATTCGCGAATTTCGCATATTCGTTATATTCGCATATGTGAATATTCGCATATTCACGGAAGAAAACAGTGAGGGGGAGGGCAACTTTCCTATTGGTTGCTAGGGATGTTGTTGATTACCTCTGACAAGTGAATTTGCATCATTCTAATTGGCCCACAAGTGAAAAGAAGGAATATGCAAATATTCACATATGCTCATATGTCGAAAAAAAGCGAATATTCGCAATTTTGAATATATAGTCAATATATTCGCAATATTTGCGAATTTGCAATATTCGCGATGAAAATTCTAAATGCGAATATTTGCGCCCAACACTACTCCATACATCTCCCACAGATATTAATGGAGGGGGGCGTGATGACCATGGCCACCCGAAGCCTAGTACATAAATGTTCAGAACAGTGGGGTGCTGGGCCGGAGACTGCAAGGGGGGGGGTCCCAGCAGCCGGACTCCCCGCGATCAGACATTTTATCCCCTAGCCTGCCTTTGGATAGGAAATAAGCTGTCTAGGGGCGGAGTACTCGTTTAAATAAACAATATACTATTGCATAAAAAAAGTTGGTGAACCACATGGATATTTGCATGAATTACTAGTAAAATGTGGTCTGATTGTTTTCTAAGTCACAATCATAGACAAACACAATATAAACTAACAACACATTATTACTTTTACTGATTGTCTTTTATTGAGCACATGGAGTAAACCTCCACAGCCCAGGGAAAAAAGTGAATTATGTGGATTTCTGCATAGAATACCAATAATGCAGGACATATATAGGTCTTACATTGATCCATCAGATCTGCACTTTGTCGGTAGAGCCTACAGGCTTTATCTATAGAGGAACAGTCACAAAGGCCTAGCAGAGGCCTTGGGCTGCCAGGCCAATGGATTGCCTCCCTGTGATCATGTTGTGAGAAGGTGATCTGCACCACCAATGACCGGTATTAGCGGTGTCCCTCAGGTACTTAAGTCAGACAGGGGTCGCCGAGTATGGAGGGGGCTTTAGTCCTTAGCACGCTCCATACATCCTTAACGGGATCAGATCCATCAAGGGTCAAGAAGGGGCTCACAAGCTCTGCTAAACCTAAAACTGAGCTGTGAGTAAGTAAACATCCACAAAGCAGGGAGAAAAATTATGTGAACCAATGCTTAAATCCAGGTAGGAAAAAAACTAACAATCTAAAAATATTTCCACTTCAGTTCCACAAGAACAAGCAGGACCAGCTATACTTTGGTTTATATCTTGAAAGTTGAACAAACTTGTTTAATTTCCTCTGTTACAATTATGCGAAGAATAAAAATTTGCATGTTAAGGCGACACAACTGACATACAGTAATCCCTCAAGTTACAATATTAATTGGTTCCAGGACGACCATTGTATGTTGAAACTAGAGATGAGCGAACTTACAGTAAATTCGATTCGTCACCAACTTCTCGGCTCGGCAGTTGATGACTTATCCTGCGAAAATTAGTTTAGCCTTCAGGGGCTCCGGTGGGCTGGAAAAGGTGGATACATTCCTAGGAAAGAGTCTCCTAATACTGTATCCACCTTTTCCAGCCCACCGGAGCACCTGAAAGCTGAACTAATTTATGCAGGAAAAGTCATCAACTGCCGAGCCGAGAAGTTCATGACGAATCGAATTTACTGTAAGTTCGCTCATCTCTAGTTGAAACCATTGTATGTTGAGACCATAACTCTATGGAAACCTGGTAATTGGTTCTAAAAGGCACCAAAATGTCATCCAAAAAATAGGAAAAAGTAAGGATTAAAGAAAAATAAGTAGATAACTAATATAGATAAAGCAAATCTTAACATATAAAAGTAATAAAGATCTGCTGGGAGCTGTAATCACTGTCTATGTCAGTGTTTCCCAACTAGGGTGCCTCCAGCTGTTGCAAAACTACAACTCCCAGCATGCCCGGACAGCCAAAGGCTGTCCGGGCATGCTGGGAGTTGTAGTTTTGCAACAGCTGGAGGCTCCCTGCTTGGAAAACACTGGTCTATGTAGAGGACAGAAGCTTCTTCAGGGTCCTGTACAGTACACGCAATGTCCTAAAAAAGCAATATGGAGTCGCCCTCACCTGGTGTCCAAAGGAGCAGCTAACCCTGGCACAGGTAAAGAGTACAGAACATGTAATACCTCCCTGTACTGTAGGGGCGCTACCAGACACCAGTCAGTGCATGCACTTCAGGAATACAGGTGATTTACCAGTAAATTGCCTATTCTGATTGGTCGGTTCTTCCGGCCATTGACACGTTTCACAGATCTGGACTGTCTGTAGTATTGTATGTTGAGTCTGGTTTCAACTTACAATGGGCCAGAAAAGACCATTGTATGTTGAAACTATTTGAGGCCATTGTAAGTTGAGGGATCACTGTATATAAAATACAAAAACTGCTCGTACTAGGTGACCAGAAATGTATGAACAGACTTCGCAGACATCGTATAACTCAGGACGGCATCTATGGCTGGACCTTAGATGCCTGTGGCTCCGTTTCCTCCATCTAATTAATATACGGTATGACATGCTTAGCTAACCATGAAGGAAAGCCGTAGAAATAGGACACATGGACGTACTGGATGTCAATCACAGCACCGTACATTATCAGAAGAGCGAAGTCACTGCCAGCGTGCGCGGTTATTACGGTACAAAGGACCTGTACCAAGAAAAACTATGTTGCTTTGCAATGTCCGGTATCATTTATTTTGCAATTGTTCTCTTCTTGTGAGTATTGTGATGACACTAGATGTTCTTTATGCATCTGAAGACAAGAAAGTTGGTAAAACAATGAAGAGTTTGGAATACATAGCATGCATTGAGATTAAAAGGGGTATTTCAGACCCAGAAACGGCACTCGCCTGCCCGATCCCTGCAGCTTCTGGTCTGATGGCTCTTGGTGCCCACTGCCGCTTCCAGGTTCCTTTGATGTGTTGTCCCCACAGGAACTGCCCACAGCTTTGTCCTGCCTCAGCTAGCGACTGTCCCAGTGGGTAGTTCCTGAGGCGTAGATGTATCACAGGAACCAGGAAGGAGTGGTGACCTGGGTACCGGGAACAATGGAATGGCAACTGCAGGCGAGAATGGTTTTCTTATTACTTTTATAGTAGCTTGACTTTTTTTTTTTTCTAGGCTACAATACTACTCCTCTGAGATTTTGGACCTGTCCATGAATTTTAATAATTGTTTTTCTAAGGGTGCACGGATAGGAGATTTCAATTGTGGGAATACCCTTTTAAAGTTTAGACAAAACATGTGATTTGTGAAACAGATACAACATGGCACATTCTGTTCACATCTACATTGTTATTTCAGTCACAAATGGAAACCACGATACTAAGGCTACGTTCATACTATGATAGTGGCTCCGTTACAAATGGACGCTAAGGGCTTTTTTTTTTTTAACGTATAACGGAGCCTAACGGGAGTCATAACGGGCACAGAGGTTCCCATTCACTTGAATGGTATTCCTTTAACGTCCGTTATGACTCCCGTTATTCTGCCGGAAGATAGCGGGAGAAAAAGACGTTGCAAGCACAAATTTTACTCCCGCTATCTTCTAACGGCCATCACACTGCCGGGCACAAACGACGGTCTGAAAGCGTAAGAGCCTAGGTGGACCCATTGCATGGCGGCTGGCATCACCATCTGAAAGACCCCATTTAGATAGAGCAGGGTTTGTTGGGTTCAAAGGAGTTGTCTAACAAACAAAAAAATCCCAGAAACCTATGTATAAGGTCAGAAAGTACAATAAAGTAACTGATAAAATGTTATTAGCCATAGTACACAGATCTTCCATTATCAACTGAGAATTCTGGCTTGTAGCTGTAACGTTACGTCACACTCTGAAAGCAGAGCTCCCAACACTGCTCCCCCTTTCTCAGATAAAACAGCAGTAAGCTTGTTCTGATGGAAACTACTGAGAAATGCTTTAAATCTAATGAGCAGTATTATGAGTTCCCCTCTTCACATCACTGGTCTTGTCCTAAACAGACAGAAGGGGAGAGGTAAGCAGGGACAGGAGCTCTGCTTTGAGAAAGTGATGGACTCCAAAACCACAGCACACTCCACGGAGGATCACAGGGCGATGCCAATGAGGTAGTCCAATAGATGTATAAAAACAGTTTATTAAAACATACTACGCGTTATGAAACCGGTCCGGTTTCTTCTTCAGGTTAAAGTGACTCCCATGTAAAAAAATAAAAATAAAACATATGGTTTCAATATGGTTTTTCATCCGGACCAAAAACCGTGGTAGTCTACGGTTTTGGGTATGGGATAAAAACAGACAAAACCGTACATGATGCATAATGGACACAACCAGATGTATCTTTTGGCATACGGTTTTCAATGGAGATTCAATGCATGCAGTTTTCAATACGGTTCCGTACGGTTTTCAAATTGAAAATGTATACGGGAACTGTATTGAAAAACAGGTGTGAACCCAGCCTTACACTCGTTCCAGGCGATGCTGCTAAAGGTTGCATTGGGGGAAAATTATTATTTAAAGGGTTTCCAATATCTCAAAACTAGAGCCAATTCAACAATGCTAGGGATTCAGAATTCGGGTGTCACCCGATGCAGTAGAAAATGTCACCCCATACAACCCTCCCAAAGTAAGTTTATAGCCTGTTGTGAAGGACGCCAGTGCTGTAGCGCGTTGCGGAAAATTATTTCCAGTGTAATAATCAAATATACCAATTGCCATGTAATGGGAAAGTACTAAAGATGTTTTATCCATGTAAAACTAAAGCCCCCAGTATGACCTAAGCAGTGATGAGGGGATGCTGGGAGTTGTTGTTTTATCCATAATTACTGCAGAACTTACAAGTGACTACAGCATTGATGGGACAATCAGGCAGCATACACAATGATCAGTGACTACAGGTGACATCTTCTCTATAGTGAGGAGAATACACAATGATATCAGTGACAACAGGTGACGTCTTCTCTATAGTGAGGAGAATACACAATGATATCAGTGACTACAGGTGACGTCTTCTCTATAGTGAGGAGAATACAGAATGATATCAGTGACTAAAGGTGACGTCTTCTCTATAGTGAGGAGAATACACAATGATATCAGTGATTACAGGTGACGTCTTCTCTATAGAAAGGAGAATACACAATGATATCAGTGACTACAGGTGACGTCTTCTCTATAGTGAGGAGAATACACAATGATATCAGTGACTACAGGTGAAGTCTTCTCTATAGTGAGGAGAATACACAATGAGATCAGTGACTTAAGGTGACGTCTTCTCTATAGTGAGAATATACAATGATATCAGTGACTACAGGTGACGTCTTCTCTATAGTGAGGAGAATACACAATGATATCAGTGATTACAGGTGACGTCTTCTCTATAGTGGGGAGAATACACAATGATATCAGTGACTACAGGTGACGTCTTCTCTATAGTGAGGAGAATACACAATGATATCAGTGACTACAGGTGACATCTTCTCTATAGTGAGGAGAATACACAATGATATCAGTGACTAAAGGTGACGTCTTCTCTATAGTGAGGAGAATACACAATGATATCAGTGACTACAGGTGACGTCTTCTCTATAGTGAGGAGAATACAGAATGATATCAGTGACTAAAGGTGACGTCTTCTCTATAGTGAGAATACACAATGATATCAGTGATTACAGGTGACGTCTTCTCTATAGTGAGGAGAATACACAATGATATCAGTGACTACAAGTGACGTCTTCTCTATAGTGAGGAGAATACACAATATCAGTGATTACAGGTGACGTCTTCTCTATAGTGAGGAGAATACACAATGATATCAGTGACTACAGGTGAAGTCTTCTCTATAGTGAGGAGAATACACAATGAGATCAGTGACTTAAGGTGACGTCTTCTCTATAGTGAGAATACACAATGATATCAGTGACTACAGGTGACGTCTTCTCTATAGTGAGAATACACAATGATATCAGTGACTACAGGTGACGTCTTCTCTATAGTGAGAATACACAATGATATCAGTGACTACAGGTGACGTCTTCTCTATAGTGAGGAGAATACACAATATCAGTGATTACAGGTGACGTCTTCTCTATAGTGGGGAGAATACACAATGATATCAGTGACTACAAGTGACGTCTTCTCTATAGTGAGGAGAATACACAATGATATCAGTGACTACAGGTGACGTCTTCTCTATAGTGAGGAGAATACACAATGATATCAGTGACTACAGGTGAAGTCTTCTCTATAGTGAGGAGAATACACAATGAGATCAGTGACTTAAGGTGACGTCTTCTCTATAGTGAGAATACACAATGATATCAGTGACTACAGGTGACGTCTTCTCTATAGTGAGAATACACAATGATATCAGTGACTACAGGTGACGTCTTCTCTATAGTGAGAATACACAATGATATCAGTGACTACAGGTGACGTCTTCTCTATAGTGAGGAGAATACACAATGATATCAGTGATTACAGGTGACGTCTTCTCTATAGTGGGGAGAATACACAATGATATCAGTGACTACAGGTGACGTCTTCTCTATAGTGAGGAGAATACACAATGATATCAGTGACTACAGGTGACATCTTCTCTATAGTGAGGAGAATACACAATGATATCAGTGACTACAGGTGAAGTCTTCTCTATAGTGAGGAGAATACACAATGATATCAGTGACTACAGGTGACGTCTTCTCTATAGTGAGAATACACAATGATATCAGTGATTACAGGTGACGTCTTCTCTATAGTGAGGAGAATACACAATGATATCAGTGACTACAAGTGACGTCTTCTCTATAGTGAGGAGAATACACAATGATATCAGTGATTACAGGTGACGTCTTCTCTATAGTGAGGAGAATACACAATGATATCAGTGACTACAGGTGAAGTCTTCTCTATAGTGAGGAGAATACACAATGAGATCAGTGACTTAAGGTGACGTCTTCTCTATAGTGAGAATACACAATGATATCAGTGACTACAGGTGACGTCTTCTCTATAGTGAGAATACACAATGATATCAGTGACTACAGGTGACGTCTTCTCTATAGTGAGAATACACAATGATATCAGTGACTACAGGTGACATCTTCTCTATAGTGAGGAGAATACACAATGATATCAGTGATTACAGGTGACGTCTTCTCTATAGTGAGAATACACAATGATATCAGTGATTACAGGTGACGTCTTCTCTATAGTGAGGAGAATACACAATGATATCAGTGACTACAGGTGACATCTTCTCTATAGTGGGGAGAATACACAATGATATCAGTGACTACAGGTGACATCTTCTCTATAGTGAGGAGAATACACAATGATATCAGTGACTACAGGTAACGTCTTCTCTATAGTGAGGAGAATACACAATGATATCAGTGACTACAGGTGACATCTCTATAGTGAGGAGAATAGACAATGATATCAGTGATTACAGGTGACGTCTTTTCTATAGTGAGGAGAATACACAATAATATCAGTGACTACAGGTGACATTTTCTCTATAGTGAGGAGAATACACAATGATATCAGTGACTACAGGTGACGTCTTCTCTATAGTGAGGAGAATACACAATGATATCAGTGACTACAGGTGACGTCTTCTCTATAGTGAGGAGAATACACAATGATATCAGTGACTACAGGTGACGTCTTCTCTATAGTGGGGAGAATACACAATGATATCAGTGACTACAGGTGACATCTTCTCTATAGTGAGGAGAATACACAATGATATCAGTGACTACAGGTGACATCTTCTCTATAGTGAGGAGAATAGACAATGATATCAGTGACTACAGGTGAAGTCTTCTCTATAGTGAGGAGAATACACAATGAGATCAGTGATTACAGGTGACGTCTTCTCTATAGTGAGGAGAATACACAATGATATCAGTGATTACAGGTGACGTCTTCTCTATAGTGGGGAGAATACGCAATGATATCAGTGACTACAGGTGAAGTCTTCTCTATAGTGAGGAGAATACACAATGATATCAGTGACTACAGGTGACATCTTCTCTATAGTGAGGAGAATACACAATGATATCAGTGACTACAGGTGACGTCTTCTCTATAGTGAGGAGAATACACAATGATATCAGTGACTACAGGTGACATCTTCTCTATAGTGAGGAGAATGCACAATGATATCAGTGACTACAGGTGACGTCTTCTCTATAGTGAGGAGAATACACAATGATATCAGTGACTACAGGTGACATCTTCTCTATAGTGAGGAGAATACACAATGATATCAGTGACTACAGGTGACGTCTTCTCTATAGTGAGGAGAATACACAATGATATCAGTGATTACAGGTGACATCTTCTCTATAGTGAGGAGAATACACAATGATATCAGTGACTACAGGTGACGTCTTCTCTATAGTGAGGAGAATAGACAATGATATCAGTGATTACAGGTGACGTCTTCTCTATAGTGAGGAGAATACACAATAATATCAGTGACTACAGGTGACATTTTCTCTATAGTGAGGATTACTTATTGTATTCTCTGTATATAATACTACCACACACTGCACTCTATGAATATAATACCTCAACACACTGTGCTCTCTGAATATAATTACACACTGCACCTGAATATAACCTTGCCATGCAGTGCACCCTCTGAATACAATACTGCAACATATTGTGGCGCATAAAAACTGTACCACCCCAGAAACTCCTTTATAATATACATCATACCTCTACAAAAGCAAAACACTCTGTGCCCCTCACATATAGTAATAATGCCACCTGTCCTGTGCCCCCTACATATAAATTATAACAATGCACACAGTGATGTCACAGTACAGGGATAATACACACAGTGATGTCACAGAACAGAGATAATACACAGTGATGTCACAGTACAGGGATAATACACAGTGATGTCACAGTACAGGGATAATACTCACAATGATGTCACAGTACAGGGATAATACTCACAGTGATGTCACAGTACAGAGATAATATACACAGTGATGTCACAGCACAGGGATAATACACACAGTGATGTCACAGTACAGGCATAATACACATTGATGTCACAGTACAGGCATAATACACAGTGATGTCCCAGTACAGGCATAATACACACATTGATGTCACAGTACAGAGATAATACACACAGTGGTGTCACAGTACAGGGATAATACTCACAGTTATGTCACAGTACAGGGGTAATACACAGTGATGTCACAGTACAGGGATAATATAGACAGTGATGTCACAGTCCAGGAATAATACACACAGTGATGTCACAGTACAGGGATAATACACACAGTGATGTCACAGTACAGGGATAATACACACAGTGATGTCACAGTACAGTGATAATACACAGTGATGTCACAGTACAGTGATAATACACAGTGATGTCACAGTACAGTGATAATACACAGTGATGTCACAGTACAGGGATAATACACAGTGATGTCACAGTACAGGAATAATACACACAGTGATGTCACAGTACAGGGATAATACACACAGTGATGTCACAGTACAGAGATAATACACACAGTGATGTCACAGTACAGGGATAATACACACAGTGATGTCACAGTACAGGGATAATACACAGTGATGTCACAGTACAGAGATAATACACACAGTGATGTCACAGTACAGGGATAATACACACAGTGATGTCACAGTACAGGGATAATACACAGTGATGTCACAGTACAGGGATAATACACAGTGATGTCACAGTACAGGCATAATACGCAGTGATGTAACAGTACAGGGATAATATACACAGTGATGTCACAGTACAGGGATAATACACAGTGATGTCACAGTACAGAGATAATACACACAGTGATGTCACAGTACAGAGATAATACACAGTGATGTCACAGTACAGGGATAATACACACAGTGATGTCACAGTACAGGGATAATACACACAGTGATGTCACAGTACAGGGATAATACACAGTGATGCCACAGTACAGGGACATTACACAATGATGTCACAGTACAGAGATAATACACACAGTACATGGTTAATATGCAATTGCCAAACAGTACAGTGTTAAGGGGGTGAGGACTGGGAGGGGTCAGGGCCCAGTATTTATAGTGTTACCTGTATAACCTGCCTGTCATGCCATCCTCCACTGTTCTCCTGCACTCTGGTCCTTCCTCTGACCCCAGCAGGCCTCCATATGAGTCTGTGATCACATGACCAGCTGGGGGCGGGGCTGAACAGGAGGCCGATATCGCTCAGTGTATGGCAGTGTTTCCCAAGCAGAGTGATTACAGATATAGCAAAACTACAATTCCCAGCATGTCCAGACAGCTTTTGGCATGCTGGGAGTTGTAGTTTTGCAACATCTGGAGGGCCACAGTTTGGGGACCACTGAGGTAAAGGCTGGATTTTGTTTTGTGTCCTGTTTGAACTATATGTCTGTGTCACTGTTTCTGACTGCTGTTTTGCTGTCATTGGGCTCTATGGAGCTAATCTCCCACAATATATATATATATATATATATATATATATATATATATATATAAAAAAGCCAGTCAAACCTCTGCCCCCCCCCCCCCCTGCCTACTTGGACAGATACTAGTCCTGCTGTGTCCATGAGTCATCACCTATGTCATGGACACACTTCCTTGATTGACAGCTGTGAGTGCAGGGCTCAGAGCTGGAGGAAAAATCCTCCCACTGTCAGCTTGTGTCCCGCTACTGTCAGTGAGGACATGCTGGGAGTTGTAGTTTTGCTAATGCTGGAGGAGATGTGAGCAGACAGAATACTGAGGGAGGGGGCGGAGACCTGCACAGTGAGGCCACGCCCCCTCCCTTTGAGAGGAATTCAGACTAGTGAGCTAAATTTAAAAAAGTAATAAAAATAAATAAAGGTGCTAGACACATAAAAATTAGATGTACATGGTCAGGATTAGGTACCGAGTGATATATTTAAAAAAAATGTGTTGGATCTGATGGGTACACTTTAATTTCTCTAGAGTACCCCTTTAAACATCATAATACACAGTGATGTCACAGTACAGGGATAATACACACAGTGATGTCACAGTACAGGGATAATACACACAGTGATGTCACAGCAGTGGCGTTGCTAGGGTTGGTGTCACCCGGTGCGGTAGAAAATGGTGTCACCCCCATACCTCCCCCCCCCCTCAATAAGTTTTTAGCCTGTTGTGACAGACACCACTGTTGTAGCACATTGTGAGAAATTCCAGTATAATAATCAGATATAACAGTTGCCACAGAATAGGAAAGTGTTAAAGAAGTTTTCACCATTGAAATATACAGCTCCCAGAATTATTTAAAGGGGTACTCCACTGGAAAACATTTACTTTTATATCAACTGGTGCCAGAAAGTTAAACAGATTTTTAAATTACTTCTATTTAAAATCTTAATACTTACAGTACTTATAAGCTGGTGTATGCTCCACAGGAAGTTGTGTAGTTCTTTCCAGTCTGACCACAGTGCTATTTGCTGACACCTCTGTCCATGTCAGGAACTGTCCAGAGCAGGATAGGTTTGCTATGGGGATTTGCTCCTACTATGGACAGTTCTTGACATGGACAGAGGTGTCAGCACAGAGCACTGTGGTCAGACAGAAAAGAAATTAAAAAAGAAAATAACTTCCTGTGAATCGCTTATACAGCAGCTAATAAGTACTGGAAGGATTAAGATTTTTAAACAGAAGTAATTTACAAATCTGTTTAACTTTGTAGCACCAGCTGATTAAAAAAAATGTTTTCCAGTAGAGTACCCCTTTGAGCAGTGGTGAGGTTATGCTGGGAGTTGTAGTTTCACTGACCTAACTGTAGAACTGACAAGTGACTACAGCTCTGATAGGACATAGTGAGGAGAATGTACAATGATATCAGTGACTAAAGGTGACGTCTTCTCTATAGGGAGGAGAATACACAATGATATCAGTGACTACAGGTGACATCTTCTCTATAGTGAGGAGAATACACAATGATATCAGTGACTACAGGTGACGTCTTCTCTATAGTGAGGAGAATACACAATGATATCAGTGACTACAGGTGACGTCTTCTCTATAGTGAGGAGAATACACAATGATATCAGTGACTACAGGTGACGTCTTCTCTATAGTGAGGAGAATACACAATGATATCAGTGACTACAGGTGACGTCTTCTCTATAGTGAGAATACACAATGATATCAGTGATTACAGGTGACGTCTTCTCTATAGTGAGAATACACAATGATATCAGTGATTACAGGTGACGTCTTCTCTATAGTGAGGAGAATACACAATGATATCAGTGATTACAGGTGACGTCTTCTCTATAGTGAGGAGAATACACAATGATATTAGTGACTACAGGTGACATCTCTATAGTGAGGAGAATACACAATGATATCAGTGATTACAGGGGACGTCTTCTCTATAGAGAGGAGAATACACAATGATATCAGTGACTACAGGTGACGTCTTCTCTATAGTGAGGAGAATACACAATGATATCAGTGACTACAGGTGACGTCTTCTCTATAGTCTTCCCTTATCTAATTCAGATGGTACATACCGCCAGGACTTGTTCCAGCTAAAACTTCTGTCTGTAGAATGTGACGCCCAGACGTCTCCTCTCTATGTCAGCGCATTCTCATCCTCTATATGAAAACAATTATTATTATAAACCTAACAGACACTGTATCCTCTAAATATAATATTACTATACACTACACTCTTTGATTACAAACCTTCCATACATCATACCCACTGAATATAATACTACCACACACTGTACATTCTGAATATAATACCAACACATACTGTACACTCTGAATATAAATCTGCCACATACTGTACCCCTGAATATAAATCTGCCACATACTGTACCCCTGAATATAATACTACCACAAACTGCGCCCTCTGAATATAATACTACCACAAACTGCACCCTCTGAATATAAATCTGCCACATACTGTACCCTCTGAATATAAATCTGCCACATACTGTACCCCTGAATATAAATCTGCCACATACTGTACCCCTGAATATAAATCTGCCACATACTGTACCCCTGAATATAATACCGCCACATACTGTACCCTCTGAATATAATACTACCACCCACTGCGCCCTCTGAATATAATACTTAGAGATGAGCAAACTACAGTAAATTCAACTCGTCACAAACTTCTCTGCTCGGCAGTTGATAACTTTTCCTGCATAAATTAGTTCAGCTTTCAGGTGCTCCCGTGGGCTGGAAAAGGTGGATACAATCCTAGGAGACTCTTTCCTAGGAATGTATCCACCTTTTTCAGCCCACCGGAGCACCTGAAGGCTGAACTAATTTACGCAGGATAAGTTATCAACTGCCGAGCCGAGAAGTTCGTGACGAATCGAATTTACTATAAGTTCGCTCATCTGTAATAATACTACCACAAACTGCGCCCTCTGAATATAATACTACCACAAACTGTACCCTCTGAATATAATACTACCACAAACTGCGTCCTCTGAATTTAACGTTGCCATACAGTGCACCCTCTGAATATAATACCACAACCGCAGTAACACCCCTCAACATCCGTTAGCTGATGCTATTACCACGGGAGGGGGGTATTGGTGGTGTTGCTAGTGGATGATGGGGGTGCTACTACTGGGGGGGTGTTGCTGGAGGATGATGAGGGTGCTACTGGCCATCCCCCCTGGCAGTATCACCCCATCATCCATCGGCAGGATCATCCTCCTGGCAGGAGCACCTCCATCATCCACCATCAGGATCTGCTGATGGAGGTGCTGCTGGGGGGGGGGGGGGGTGTTGCTGGTGGATGATGAGGGTGCTACTGCCAGGGGGGGAGCATTAGGTAGGCAGCAGTTCCCCCACATTAGATAGGTCGCAGTTTCCCCACATTAGGTAGCATCTATTCCCCATATTAGGCAGCATAGATTCCCCACATGTGGTACCAGTTCCCCCACATTAGGTAGGTACCAGTTACCCCACATTAGGTAGCAATTTCCCCACATTAGGTAGCACAGATTCCCCACATTCGGTAGCACAGATTCCCCACATAAGGTAGCATAGACTCCGCACATTTGGTAGTAGTTTTCCCACATTAGGCCGCAGGTTCCCTTGCAGGTTCCCCACAATGGGTCAAAGTCTCCCCACAATAGATCGCTCGTTATACCCCCACCCCCCCCCCCCCCACACACACACACACAAAAAAAAACACATACAACACAGAGAGACAAACACACACACACTCACAGACAGACACACACACAGAGTCACACACACACTCAGAGAGTCACACAAACACACACAGTCACATACACACAGTCTCACACACACAAGCATAGATAGAGACAGACAGACAGACAGAGAGACAGACATACACACTCACCCATCCAGCGCAGCGCTCCTTCTCACCGGGCGCCGTGCGAGTGACGTAACTGACGTCCTCCTGCGCGGCCATGCGGTGTGACGTCAGGCCGGCGCAGACGTGGGAGCGGAGGACGGGCACAGTGCTGGTGAAGGTGAGGGGGGGGGTGTGATGATGGACGGGCGCACAGTGAAGGTGAAAGAGGGGGGTTGCTGACGGACGGGCGCACCGCACACACAGCTCAGGGAGGGGGGGGGGGGTGCTGACGGATGGGAGGCCGGTCGGGCACAGATGGGGGGGTGTCTGTGTAGCTGGGGAGGGGGTGGGTGCTGCGGAGCGTCTTGGTGTCACCCCATTAGGTTGGTGTCACCCGGTGCGGGCCGCACCCCCCGCACCCGGGTCGCAACGCCACTGTGTCACAGTACAGGGATAATACACACAGTGATGTCACAGTACAGGGATAATACACAGTGATGCCACAGTACAGGGACATTACACAATGATGTCACAGTACAGAGATAATACACACAGTACATGGTTAATATGCAATTGCCAAACAGTACAGTGTTAAGGGGGTGAGGACTGGGAGGGGTCAGGGCCCAGTATTTATAGTGTTACCTGTATAACCTGCCTGTCATGCCATCCTCCACTGTTCTCCTGCACTCTGGTCCTTCCTCTGACCCCAGCAGGCCTCCATATGAGTCTGTGATCACATGACCAGCTGGGGGCGGGGCTGAACAGGAGGCCGATATCGCTCAGTGTATGGCAGTGTTTCCCAAGCAGAGTGATTACAGATATAGCAAAACTACAATTCCCAGCATGTCCAGACAGCTTTTGGCATGCTGGGAGTTGTAGTTTTGCAACATCTGGAGGGCCACAGTTTGGGGACCACTGAGGTAAAGGCTGGATTTTTTTTTGTGTCCTGTTTGAACTATATGTCTGTGTCACTGTTTCTGACTGCTGTTTTGCTGTCATTGGGCTCTATGGAGCTAATCTCCCACAATATATCTATATATATATATATATTTTTGTCATTATCTTTGGTCAATGTTCAGGAATTAGCACTATTGCATTGATGGAAAGATAACAAGTGTAGAGTGGGACCCTTTAAACAGTTCAAACAGGGGTCCAGTCTTAGCTTGATATTGGCTGTTACTCCCACTCTAAGGATGGGTGAGTTGCTGAGCCCTGTACAGGAGATAGTACAGGGTCCCAGAATTTGGACCCCCCCCTCTTCATGATCAGACATGAATAAGGGGATGAGTATCTGATCTTGAGGGGGTTCGACCTCTGGGACCCCCCATGATCTCCGGAATATGACCCCGGTTCTCAGTGACAGCATGTGCTACAGACTGCACTTCATTCATTTGTATGGGAGCACTGAAGAGTCCAACACCCTGCATCTCCGGCACTACCATACAAATGAATGGAGACACTATCCTGTGGATGGGGGATCAGTTAAATGGGCACTGTCAGATACAAAAACTTTCGATATGTTGTAAAGCATGTATAACCAATAGGTTTTGCATTTGCTTTCATTAGAAAATGCTCAATATTTCATACTGAAAAAGCCAGTCAAACAACTGCCCCCCCCCCCCTGCCTACTTGGACAGATACTAGTCCTGCTGTGTCCATGAGTCATCACCTATGTCATGGACACACTTCCTTGATTGACAGCTGTGAGCGCAGGGCTCAGAGCTGGAGGAAAAATCCTCCCACTGTCAGCTTGTGTCCCACTACTGTCAGTGAGGACATGCTGGGAGTTGTAGTTTTGCTAATGCTGGAGGAAATGTGAGCAGACATCATACTGAGGGAGGGGGCGGAGACCTGCACAGTGAGGCCACGCCCCCTCCCTTTGAGAGGAATTCAGACTAGTGAGCTAAATTAAAAAGTAATAAAAAAATAAATAAAGGTGCTAGACACATACAAATTAGATGTACATGATCAGGATTAGGTACTGAGTGATATATTTAAAAAAAAATGTGTTGGATCTGATGGGTACGCTTTAATTTCTCTAGAGTACCCCTTTAAACATTATTTAGTATTGATAGACATATAATTGATTCAAGAAAGTTTAAAGTCAATGGCCAGGTGAATTTTCTACACTTATATAAAAAAAACAGTAAATAGGAAGATACTCCGACGTTTCCTATTTAGAAGTACCGTGAATCTGAAAGGCTTCTAGAAATAGGATCTGGAATGTTTAATCTTTGGTTTCCCAAATATTCTAAAGCTATTAAGAATGTATGTATTGCTTAGCGCAGGACATTTCACTAAGCGCCAGGGGATATGTTACTCCTAATATACATTTCCACATGTTATGCTTTCTTAATTTTTTTGAAGTTGTACCAAAATGCTGACATTTGTATCGTTTCACATCCACCAGCGACAATTATTTTTAGCAACCAAATGCAAATTCATTCTCCTGAAATCTCCCAGCTGTCTTTGCAATTTTTTAAACAGCGTTCTGCATCCTCCTCCTCCCAAAGAGCCCACACAGTGACGCAGCCGATGGGAGCTAAAATCAGTTTACATTCTGTCTTCAAGTCTGTGCCAATAAAAATGTTGTTATGGTAACATCTAATTCATCGCAAGTGATCAGCGGCAGAATACAAGGCGTTCTTATAGAGTGTTTACAAGGAATGGCTACACTATAGCACACCACTTTGTTACATCCGAGATCATAGTGTTACGATTTGAAAGGGGGGGGGGGGGGGCTGGAGCTGGACAACGGGAAATCAATGTTCCATTAATACCTCAAGTCATACTCATAGGAGTCTAGGATTTAGAGAGTCCTTCTGCATGGTCTCTACCAAACTACAAAGAAACTGCGAATTTCCTGCCGTAAGAACAATAAATGTTGCTTTTCTATGTCTTATTCTAAGAAATTGCAAATAAATAACTAGTTTCCCCTGTGTTGGGTCTGCCTGCACTAAATGGTGAACCATTTATGAGGAAGAGACTCGAGCAGTGAATACTGACAGGCAGAGTTGAGCAAGCTGAGCCCCGCAAATCTGGATTCAATCTGAACTTTGGGGGGTTTGTGACTCACTGATCTTTCAAACACTGACGGGTTCCGCTAGCATGAACCTGACAATGTCGGGGCTGAGCTGTGCTTGCAGCTGACAGCCACGAGTACAGCCCAGCAAGGAAGGAGTTAATTAGCACTGCTGAGCAGCCCTATTTAACTTCCTGGGGGTGTATACTTTACACTGCCATCTATATGGCTGTTTATTGTATACAGTGAAGAACTTAACCATTTTGTTGCTGGTTCAGGCATCTGCTTGTGTAGCTCAGCCTCTTGTGCAGTCATCACTAGAGGCGGGGTTACACAAAGAGTCCTGGACAAGCAACTTGATGGTAAGGATCACTCTTTACTGTATACATTATACAGCCATACAGATAGCTGTATAATGTATACCCCCCAAAGTTAACTAGCACTGCTCACCACCGCATAGCGCTCAGCCTAGCGAGATGTTACATTATTCCAGCGGATTAGCTGGTTTACTGTGAAAAGAGTTGAGTTGAGCTGCGAACCGAACACTTTCAGAAAGCTCACTTATCTCTACTGACAGGCTAGTACAGTAATCTCCAAACTGTGGACCTCCAGTTGCAAAACCACAACATCCAGCATACCCAGGCTGCTGTTTGCTGTCCATGCATGCTGTAGTTTTTAATCATCTGGAGGTCCATACTTCGAAGACCACTGGGCTATTATATATGTCTACAGTCCATCCATGCACTTCCAGAGTTCCACATCTGTATATAGTTCATCCGGACACTAAAATGTGCCCACATTTCACACATCTAAAAAAGGCCTTACTTGAAAAGATAAGAATGATAAAAATACTAATTGGTAATATGAAAAGTTGTTGTGCCATGAATGTGCACATGAAGTATTCAGTATTGCTTTACAGCATGTTGAAAACAATAGAAATTTAAATAGAAAACTGGGAGTGATCATCCTTCCTATGTGCTGCTTAATAGGCAGTGTGATCTGGTATCTCGTGGACTACTATGAATATTCATCAACAAATTTATCAGACTGGGTTATCTCTTAAAGTGGTATTGATCCAAGCAGTGGCCTACATGGAAGAAAGGGGGCCTCATACCATTTACCGAAATGGGCCTCCTATTATCGTGTCTGATTTGCCCCCAGGACAGAAAGGCCTGGTGTATATTTTCCATGTTTTCTTTCCATGACCAATTGGTCAATACCCCCCTCCATTAATTTGGTGACAATGCAGCTACAACTTGAAACAGTGAGCACTCCGGTCCCCTCCTCTGTACCGGAGCGCTCGCTGCCTCGGCCTCTGCCTGCTGTTCCCCGGCGCGTCCCGGTCAGACACGCTGACCGAGAGCGCAGGGATTCCTCCGGCGGGGTTGCGGTTAGCGTGGCGGCTGATCACCGCACACGCGCCGCATCCCGTTCCTCCTCACCTGCAGCTCCGTCTTCGTGTGCTGCCTCTGTCCCCCGGCGCACGCGGCCCCCCTCCTTAGGGCGCGCGTGTGCCGGCTTCATGAAATTTAAAGGGCCAGCGCACCATTGATTGGTGCCTGGTCCTCACTGTTCTATAAATGTCTCCTGCCCCTTCCTGCCCTCGCCAGATCTTTAGTGCCTAGTGAAAGCGTTCCCTCTGTTCAGTGTTGCCCTAGCCTGTTGCCGAACCGTTGCCCGTGACTACCGCTAGTGAACCTGTGCTGCCTGCCCTGACCTGTTGCATGACTATCGCCTGTGAACCTGTGCCACCTGCCCTGACCTCTGCTACATCCGACTACGCTTCTGCCTGCTCCTCCTGTACCGCGCCATTCTCAGCTACCAGAGGAGTCGAGTCGCTATCGGGTGGAACGACCTGGGGGCTACCTGCCGCAGCAAGACCATCGCGCTTTGCGGCGGGCCCTGGTGAAAACCAGTAGTCCCTTAGACTCCGTTCCCCTGGTACGGCCCACGTCATCGCCCCTCTGGTTCAGTGGATCCACCTCCTGTCTTCTGACCGGTACGATGCACAACTCATGCAAAAAATAAACCCTAACACAGCTCCATAGATGGGAAAAAAATTTAAAGTTATTGGGGTCAGAACCACAGCAATGAATATAAAACAAAACATAAATTATCCAAGTTTGGCATCACTGGAACCGTAAAAAAAAATGCATATCAGTTTTACTGTATTGTGAACTCCAAAAAAAAGTATTACCCCACAAAATTCCCCAATTCAATATTTAAAAAATAAATTTGCCCTACATATAATCTTCTTATGGCTTCGTAATACATTATATGATATAATAAAGTTTTGTCAATAAAAAGTACAACTTGTCCCTCAAAAAATAAGCCCTATTCCAATTTTGTCAGAGGAAAAATAAAAAAGTCATGGGTCTTAAAAAGGTGAGGAGCCACAAATCAAAATTTGAGGGGTCATGAAGGGGAGAGAGATCATTATCTCCTAAAATAATACTGAAAACATTTAAAGGATGAAGAAAAAAGAACAAATATACACATAAGCACTCCATATCCATAATTAATGTGCAGAAGGGAAAGGTAGAACCCAAAGAAGGAAAGGGTAGAGCATACAGAGGAAAGGTAGATCAAAAAGAGGAAGGGGTGGAGTTTGTATGGGAAGGGGTGGGTCTAAAACAGGGGAAAGGTGTGGTCTTGAAATGAATGGGAGGACAAATTTAGATTATGGATGGGGCATAAGTTTAATCAGGCCTAGGACAGCAGACGTCCTAAATACACCACTGGGTCCTTTAGCACGGATGGTGAGAATTAGACTGGCTTCAGGCCACTGAACCAATATTTCAGAACAACACTTTTTGATACAAGAGAATAGTATACAAAACAACCTGAAAATACTCACAGCCTCTATGGGTCAAACACATACAGTTGGGCAAAAATGTATTTCGTCAGCCACCAATTGTGCAAGTTCTCCCACTTAAAGATGAGAGAGGCCTGTAATCTCCATCATAGGTATACCTCAACTATGAGAGACATAATGAGTAAAAAAAAATCCATAAAATCACATTGTCTGATTTTTAAAGAATTTATTTGCAAATTATGGTGGAAAATAAGTATTTGGTCAATAACAAAAGTTCCTCTCAATACTTTGTTATTTACCCTTTGTTGGCAATGAAGGAGGTCAAATGTTTTCTGTAAGTCTTCACAAGGTTTTCACACACTGTTGCTGGTATTTTGGCCCATTCCTCCATGCAGATCTCCTCTAGAGCAGTGATGTTTTGGGGCTGTTGCTGGGCAACACAGACTTTCAACTCCCTCCAAAGGTTTTCTATGGGGTGGAGATCTGGAGACCTGCTAGGCCACACCAGGACCTTGAAATGCTTCTTACGAAGCCACTCCTTTGTTGCCCGGGCAATGTGTTTGGCATCATTGTCATGCTGAAAGACCCAGCCACGTTTCATCTTCAATACCCTTGCTGATGGAAGGAGGTTTTCACTCAAAATCTCACAATACATGACCCCATTCATTCTTTCCTTTACACGGTCCCTTACCTGGTCCCTTAGCAGAGATACAGCCCAAAAGCATGATGTTGCCACCCCCATGCTTCACAGTAGGTATGGTGTTCTTTGGATGCAACTCAGCATTCTTTCTCCTCCAAACACAATGAGTTGAGTTTTTACCAAAAAGTTCTACTTTGCTTTCATCTGACCATATGACATTCTCCCGATCGTCTTCTGGATCATCCAAATGCTCTCTAGCAAACTTCAGATGGGCCCGGGCATGTACTGGCTTAAGCAGGGGGACACGTCTGGCACTGCATGATTTGAGTCCCTGGCGGTGTAGTGTGTTACTGATGGTAGCCTTTGTTACTTTGGTCCCCGATCTCTGCAGGTCATTCACTAGGTCCCCCCATGTGGTTCTGGGATTTTTGCTCACTGTTCTTGTGATCATTTTGACACCATGGGGTGAGATCTTGCGTGGAGCCCCAGATCGAGGGAGATTATTAGTGGTCTTGTATGTCTTCCATTTTCTAATTTCCCACAGTTGATTTCTTCACACCAAGCTGCTTGCCTATTTCAGATTCAGTCTTCCCAGCCTGGTGCAGGTCTACTATTTTGTTTCTGGTGTCCTTTGACAGCTCTTTGGTCTTGGCCATAGTGGAGTTTGGAGTGTGACTGTTTGAGGTTGTGGACAGGTGTCTTTTATATTGTTAACAAGTTCAAACAGGAGCCATTAATACAGGTAATGAGTGGAGGACAGAGGAGACTCTTAAAGAAGAAGTTACAGGTCTGTGAGAGCCAGAGATCTTGCTTGTTTGTTGTAGACCAAATATACATTTTCCACCATAATTTGCAAATAAATTATTTAAAAATCAGACAATGGGATTTTATGGATTTTTTTTCTCATTATGTCTCTAATAGTTGAGGTGTACCTATGATGAAAATTACAGGCCTCTCTCATCTTTTTAAGTGGGAGAACTTGCACAATTGGTGACTGACTAAATACTTTTTTGCCCCACTGTAACAAGAAGGAGCTTAGTTTTCACACTAAGACCAAAGTTTATCTCACATGTTTTATTCTATAATAGAAGAAAATCCAGACATATGTTTATAATAATAATCATCATAATACAGTAGAATCTCTCAATAGCGAACACTCATGGAGAATAAAAAAGCGACCACTATTGAGAGATGTTCCCTATATGTAAAAAGGCTCAAAATTCCACTCCAAGGTGTAATTACCTATAAAACACAATAAAAAGCAATATTACAGTAGAATCTCCCAGTGTTGTTTAATCTCCCCCTATCACCCCCCTGTATCATTTCATCCCCTTTATACCCTGTGCCATCTTATCCCCTCCTGCCTTGTGCCAAATTATCCCCCCTCCTTACCCCCTGTGCCACATAATTTATCCTTGATCCTCCCTCCCCGTGCCATTTCATTCCTCCTTCATTACCCTCTGTGTAAATTCATCAACCCCCCCCCCCTTTATGAAGTGCCACAGGGGGATAAAGGGGGAATAAAATGGCACAGAGGTGGTAAAGAGGGGGTGAGGAAAACTGCACAGAGGGCAACAAAGGGAGAATTAAATAGCACAGGGGTGGGGGATCAAGAAGAAATGATGTGTCACAGGGGGTAATAAAAGGGGGGGATGATTTGGTACAGGGGAATAAAGTGGCATGGGGGGGATCAGGGAAGGAGGGGGGTGAATGATGTGGCTGGCGGATGTGCAGAAGCAGGAGACCACTGTATAAACATTTGTCTTCTGCTACTGCAGGGGGTGCACCTGGGCCCCTTACTGGGGTATTGGCTGTACCCCCTGACAGCAGCCCTGTCTATAAGGTAGGGCCGGCACATAAGCCTGGTTGTCCCCTATTGGGAGTGTTTTGTCCCCAATTGGGTGTGTCCACGTCCGCTATTGGAAATGTCCCCTATTCAGAGGGTGCAAATGCATTAAGTCTTATGGGACTCTGCCGGGAATTAAAATCTGTCCGCTATTGGGAGGTGTCCACTAAGGGAGATAATAATAATAATAAATTAATTCAAGAATAAAAAAACAAATGTCATCACAATAATTTTATGAACTGAAGTGGAACCCGACCTACAGTAGATGCCTTGTAATGGGCATTACATAAAAGGTCTACAAGCGTTTTCGTGTCCATACTTTGCCCTCCACAATCAGATCATAGTCTACAAACTGCGAGCGCACGGCGCAGCTTTCTTACGCTTGTCTTCCCAGGGGCAGAAATGATGGCAGACATTATTCCGCATGACACCGGCATCATATGTTTGATTGCCTTTTCATGCCGGGGTCATGCTGTATCTGCAGACCCATGTAAAGCTCTGGGCTCACGTAGTAAATGTTTACCGCTCTATTCTGTATCTGGACGCCTGCCAGGGAGACATGGGCTCTACAGAGCTCTGTATTCATTTCTATTAATAGCCTTTTCCCTCATCCACCATCCTGTTTAGTGTATGATTTGGTGAATACAGGATGAAACAAAGTTAACTACCCGGCTCTGAAGAAAATCGTTCAAGGTTACTCAATAAACTCCTAATCAACATTATTGGTAAAGTGAATTTCCGTAATGTAATAAAACACAAAATGATTCATTCCCACCCATTCTCTATTTCTTCGTAATCTTACAAGCGGAGACTGCTCTTTGTCTGCATTGTCTTTAGTTAATAAGCCTGGAACATTAGATTTTTCACAAATCTCTTTTAAATACATTTATGACGGAAGACGGCAGAAATACTGACTTGTTGCTATGAAGTAGAAAACGTCATGTTTGGATCATCAACATAACTAAGTTATATGACTTTCGCCTCCAATATACTAGAAAGAAATATAGATGTGTCCACTCTTATCTTTTCGTGAAGCTACATGTTTAAAATAGTATTATGACCTGCTCGCAAATCCTCGGCAGGCTGCAGTTCATGTCCCCACCACTAGTTGGCAACCTGTAGAAACAAAGAATACACTCCTGACATAGCCCAACATTATCCTGAGATGGCCAACATGACATCAGTATACTAAGAGGAAAGTTCAGGAAGGACACATCTGTATCTTCAAATCAACTGGTGCCAGAAAGTTAAACAGATTTGTAAATTACTTCAATTTAAAAATCTTAATCCTTCCAGTACGTATCAGCTGCTGTATGTTCCATAGGAAGTTATTTTTTTTTTTTCCAGTCTGACCACAGTGCTCTCTGCTGACACCTCTGTCCATGTCAGGAACTGTCCAGAGCAGGAGAGGTTTGCTATGGGGATTTGCCCCTACTCTGGACAGTTCCTGACATGGACAGAGGTGTCAGCAGAGAGAACTGTGGTCAGACTGAAAAGAACAACTTAACTTCCTCTGCAGCATACAGCAGCTTATACGTACTGGAAGGATTAAGATTTTTTAATAGAAGTAATTTACAAATATGTATAACTTTCTGGAATGAGTCGATTAAAAAAAATAGTTTTCCACTTAAGTACCTCTTTAATTGGAGTAACTGCAGAGCCTTCCAATGGGACCAAAAGGCCGTGCCAAAAATGCACTTTGCACTCCACAGTTTCCGTAAGCAGATGTATCCCTATTAAGCTTAGCCAATAAGAAAATATTAAAAGCTGTGGCCCAGGGCCACTCCAGTCAGTACAGTATGACAACTCGGAACAGGATATGCCCCCTTGGCCAATCACTGGCCGAGACAGGACACCGATGAGACCAATGATTGGCTGAGCAGGCAGGTCCTACACCAAGCTCTTGTCCCAGAAGCACAAAGAAGACAGAAGATCAGGGGGACCAGAAGAAGCCAAAGAGGAGATGTGGGGGACTGGGGCTAAGTAAAGATAGCTTTCCTTTTCTAATTTTTTTCATGATCCAGCAACATATATATATTATTTTTTTAACACCAGAAAACCCCTTTAATGTCAATTAAACCTGATATTTTTGAGAAGACAGGCCAACCATCTAATGTGTATAGGTGCTTCCTGACTTTCTTCTGATGGAAGATGATGGGAAGAAAAGAAATAGGTCATTGGATTTCAACATTTGTTCTCTGTTAAGATATTTGACAAGTAAAATTACATAAGAAAAAACAATTATCATGGGCTCAGCCACAAGACATTTCCATAAGGGTGCTGCCTGGTGTAACAAACGCTAGACTACACAACTAATAGAGAAAGAAAGACACTAATATAAGGCGCACACCTAGTAATTAATGCAAAAGCAATAAAATACATAAATACATACCTACACCATTATGTCACCATAAAGACCATGGGATTAAAACACCAAGGGATTAAAAACAATTAAAAAGTTCTACTCGAACCAACTCCAAGACAGGGGTGGTTGGTGATAAGGCCATGGACCTCTTCCAAGACACTTGTCCTTAAATTCAGATATGTAAAAAAGGAAAGAGACAGAGAGCGCAAACCTATGTGTGTTATTCCTTTACTTTAGTATAGAAAGCCAGGTGGTACGCTCACCTTCCGGTGTTATGCTAAGAGCACAACACCTGTGATCGCCTTAGGACCCAACAGCGTGTAGACTAGGGTAAAGGTGCAGCCTGGATAAGCCCGTCTCAGGGATCACGTGGACGGTCTTCGTATAAGAGTTGCTGGATGCTTGTAAGAAAATGATCCTTCACGGCGCTCCTTTGTTGTAAGTGGTCATAAACCGATGCGGACAAGGGTTAAGGTAAAAATAATAAAGGACTTTATTCTTGGCAACGCTCGAGACTACGCGTTTCAGGGGGCTTGCTCCCCCCTTCCTCAGGTCCAATCAAATTGGACCTGAAGAAGGGGGGGAACAAGCCCCCTGAAACGCGTAATCCGTAGCGCTGCCAAGAATAAAGTCCTTTATTATTTTTACCTTAACCCTTGTCCGCATCGGTTTATGACCACTTACAACAAAGGAGCGCCGTGAAGGATCATTTTCTTACAAGCATCCAGCAACTCTAAGACACCTGTCCTAATATTGCACGATCATACACTCAACACCCAATAACTCAATGTCACCTGTTAAATTTGGGTATAAAGAAATATCTGTACTTAAGGTATTGCACAATAAAGCTTACATAGCAGCATATATGACCAATAAATACAGTTCTTACCCAGAGACAAGCACAACGCAAATTATACAAAACCCTTCAGAGATTTAGATGAAGGACCAAACAGGGCTATGGGCAGCAGTATATTAGTCGGACAGATGTCCCTCTGAACCCCACGTGTTTTGTCGCCTGTAGGTGACTTCCTCAGGGTGTATGTATGTATTCAAGAAGTAAAATTATATGACCCAAGGGAATATGTTGGAAAAACTCTTTTAACCTATAAAAAAAAAAACTAATAAAGTAATTTCAGGTCAATATCCACATAACGAAATGGTTCACCCACCATAAATTTGGCAATTTTGGGGGATTTATACTTCGCACACAATAGTCCGCTTCCTGTCAGACAACTAATGTTTGATATTTTTTATAGCAAATTAATTCGGGTGTTAGCAGAGAACGGACTTCCTCAGGAAAGGACACCTTATACAATTACATGTAGACTGTTGGAAAACACTCCTAGATCAAGTCTAGATGAACTGTGAACATTGTTGTGTTACCTTGCTGTACTTGGCTTTTATTACAGATTGAATCGTGTTTGCACTCCCATCTATTCTTTATTTCATTTTGTGCCACCTACCAAGATCATTAGGAAAAACAATTGTAGCCTATATTCACACAGCTATATACTTATCACCTAGTAGTGTTTAGGTCCACCTTGTGCTGCCAAACAGCTCTGACCCTTCAAGATCTGGACTTCACGACTAACCTGCAGCAAGACATCAGCCGAGGGCCCTCCAGGGAGCAGGGAAGGCCTGGATATTATGGTTATACAGAATACAATGGAAGGTGGTTGTCCACCTCCACAAATACAGATAAAAACTTTAATGAAACTACATGTTAAAAATAAGCATGGTATAAAAAAGACACAAAAAATAAGTGCTCAAGTGAGATAAAAACCCTCACATGCCTGGCGACTAAGGGGACTAAAAGTGTAAAAAAAAAAAAAACACACACACATTAACCTTTTCCTTATTAAAAGTTTAAATCGACCCCCTTTTTCCAAATTCCATATAAAAAATATATAAACACAATAAAAATAAAGGTATGTGGTATTGCTGTGTGCGTAAATGTTCGAACTATAAAGATATATCATTAATTAAACCGAACGGTTATGGCGTATGTGCAAAAAATTCCAAATTCAAAATAGTGTATTTTTGGTCACTTTTTATACCATAAAAAAGGAATAAAAAGCAATCAAAAAGTCTGATCAAAACAAAAATGGTACCGATCAAAACTTAAGATCATGGTGCAAAAAATGAGCCCTCATACCACCCCTTACGTGGAAAAATAAAAAGTTATAGGGGTCAGAAGATGACAATTTTAACCCCTTCATGACCCAGCCCATTTTCACCTTCATGACCTGGGCATTTTTTGAAAATCTGACCACTGTCACTTTAAACATTAATAACTTTGGAATGCTTTTACTTATCATTCTGATTCCGAGATTGTTTTTTCGTGACATATTCTACTTTATTTTATCGGTAAAATTTCACTGATATTTGTATCCTTTCTTGGTAAAAAATCTAAAAATTTCATGAAAATTTTGAAAATTTAGCATTTTTCTAACTTTGAAAGTCTCTGCTTGAAAGGAAAATGGATATTCCAAATAAATTACATATTGATTCACATATACAATATGTCTACTTTGTGTTTGCATTAAAAAATTGACAAGTTTTTACTTTTGGAAGACATCAGAGGGCTTCAAAGTTCCGCAGCAATTTTCCAATTTTTCTCAAGATTTTCAAAATCTTAATTTTTCAGGGCCCAGTTCAGGTTGGAAGTGGATTTTAAGGATCTTAATATTAGAAATACCCCATAAATGACCCCATTATAAAAACTGCACCCCCCAAAGTATTCAAAATGACATTCAGTAAGTGTTTTAACCCTTTAGGTGTTTCACAGGAATAGCAGCAAAGTGAAGGAGAAAATTCTAAATCTTCATTTTTTACACTCGCATTTTCTTGTAGACCCAATTTTTTAATTTTTACAAGGGGTAAAAGGAGAGAAATCACCCTAAAATTTGTAACCCAATTTCTCTCGAGTAAGGAAATACCTCATATGCGTATGTAAAATGTTCGGTGGGCGCAGTAGAGGGCTCAGAAGGGAAGGAGCGACAATGGGATTTTGGAGAGTGAGTTTTTCTGAAAGGGTTTTTGGGGGGCATGTCCCATTTAGGAAGCCCCTATGGTGCCAGAACAGTGGACCCCCCCACATGTGACCCCATTTTGGAAACTATACCCCTCATGGAATGTAATAAGGGGTGCAGTGAGCATTTACACCCCACTGGCGTTTGACAGATATTTGAAACGGTGGACTGTGCAAATCAAAAATTTTATTTTTCATTTTCACAGACCACTGTTCCAAAAATCTGTCATACACCAGTGGGGTGTAAATGCTCACTGCACCCCTTATTACATTCCGTGAGGGGTGTAGTTTCCAAAATGGGGTCACATATGGATATTTATTGTTTTGCGTTTGTCAGAACTGCTGTAACAATCAGCCACCCCTGTGCAAATCGCCTCAAATGTACATGGTGCACTCTCCCTTCTGGGCCTTGTTGTGCGCCCCCAGAGCACTTTGCGCCCACATATGGGGTATCTCCGTACTCAGGAGAAATTGCGTTACAAATTTAGAGGGTCTTTTTTCCCTTTTACCTCTTGTGAAAATGAAAAGTATAGGGCAACACCAGCATGTCAGTGTAAAAAATTTATTTTTTTACACTAACATGCTGGTGTAGACCCCAACTTCACCTTTTCATAAGGGGTTAAAGAAGAAAAAGCCCCCCAAAATTTGTAAGGCAATTTCTCCCGAGTACGGCGATACCCCATATGTGTCCCAAAACTGTTGCCCTGAAATACGACAGGGCTCCAAAGTGAGAGAGCGCCATGCGCATTTGAGGCCTGAATTAGGGATTTGCATAGGGGTGGACATAGGGGTATTCTACGCCAGTGATTCTCAAACAGGGTGCCTCCAGCTGTTACAAAACTCCCAGCATGCCTGGACAGTCAATGGCTGTCCGGCAATACTGGGAGTTATTATTTTGCAACAGCTGGAGGCTCCGTTTTGGAAACAGTAGCGTACCAGACGTTTTTCATTTTTTGGGGGGAGGGGGGCTGTGTAGGGGTATGTGTATATGTAGTGTTTTTTACTTTTTATTTTAGGTTAGTGTCAGTGTAGTGTAGTGTTTTTAGGGTACAGTCACATGGGCAGAGGTTCACAGCAAGTTTGCCGCTGGAAGTTTGAGCTGCAGCGCAAAATTTGCGCCATCTCAAACTTGCAGCACTCACTGTAAACCTCCGCCCATGTGAGTGTACCCTGTACATTCACATTGGGGGGAGGGGGCAAACATCCAGCTGTTGCAAACTCCGAGCATGCCCTTTGGCTGTCCGTGCATGCTGGGAGTTGTAGTTTTGCAACAGCTGGAGGAACACTGGTTTGGAAACACTAAGTTAAGTAATAAACTTTCAAGTGTTTTGCAACCAAACTTAGTGTTTCCAAACCAGTGTGCCTCCAGCTGTTGCAAAACTACAACTCCCAGCATGCATGGTCTGTCAGTGCATGCTGGGAGTTATAGTTTTGCAACAATTGCAACAGCTGGAGGCACTGAGGTAGGAAACGGACAATGTTTCCCAACTAGTGTGCCTCCAGATGTTGCAAAACTACAACTCCCAGCATGCCCAGACTGCCAAGGCATGCTGGAAGTTGTAGTTCGGCAATATCTGAAGGATCAGATGTTGCTGAACTACAACTTCCAGCATGCCTGGGCAGTCTGGGCATGCTGGGAGTTGTAGTTTTGCAACATCTGGAGGTCCACAGTTTGGAGACCACTGTATAATGGTCTCCAATCTGTGCTCTTCCAGATGTTAGAGAACTACAACTCCCAGCATGCCTGGACAGACTGAGCATGCTGAGATTTGTAGTTTTGCAACATCTGGAAGAGCACAGATTGGAGACCATTATACAGTGGTCTCCAAACTGTGGACCTCCAGATGTTGCAAAACTACAACTCCCAGCATGCCCAGAAAGCCAAAGGCTGTCTGGGCATGCTGGGAGTTGCAGTTTTGAAACTCTCAGAGGCAGCAGTGAGATCGCTTTACGGCGATCTCACTGCTGCCAATGAAGATGCTGCACTGCTGCCGGAAACTCACCTCCGGGACGCAGCGCAGCCAGGACCGCATGGAGGACGCCGGGACCGCACGGAGGACGCCGGGACCGCTCGGGACACCGCTCGGACGGGTAAGTGACGCCGGGGGACGGGTCAGGGACACTTAGCAGAGCGGTGTGTGTCCCGATCCCCGTGATCCGGACTCACACACCGCGCTGCTAAGTATTTTCATAGCGAAACGCTGCTATCAGCTAGTCAGATTTCACCAGCTGATAGCAGCGATCGCTGGGGGGGGTGGGGGACGAAACCCCCCGTGGTCGCACGGTAAGATGGCTGGCTATCAGTGATAGCCACCATCTTTCCGGGCGCTGCGGGATGCCGCGAGTAGCGGCAGTAATGTCCATGACGTACCTGTATGTCATGGGTCGGGAACACCTTGCCACCCATGACGTACAGGTATGTCATAGGTCGGGAAGGGGTTAAATGTTTTAATTTTCGTGCATGAAGTTATGATTTTTTCCAAAGGTACGACAAAATCAAACCTATATACGTAGGGTATCATTTTAATCGTATGGACCTATAGAATAAAGATAGTGTCATTTTTACCGAAAAATTAACTGAGTAGAAACGGAAGCCCCCAAAATTTACAAAATGGTGTTTTTCCTTCAATTTTGTCGCACAATGATTTTTTTTTCCTTTTCGCCGTAGATTTTTGGGTAAAATGACTGATGTCATTACAAAGTAGAATTGGTGTTGCAAAAAATAAGCCAGCATATGGATTTTTAGGTGAAAAATTGAAAGGGTTATGATTTGTATGATGAAGGCAAGGAGGAAAAAACATAAGTGCAAAAACAGAAAAACGCATTTGGCCTGTACGCTTTTTTCACAAAAAGGTGTAAATTGAAAAGGCGCAAAAAATAGCCTGAGGCGCAGCGCTGCGACTAAATAGAGACAAATCAACGCTGAAAAAACGCTCGAAACACAATGATAAATACCCCCAATGGTTTCATATAATCCAAAACAAATAAAAGGATGATGCAGCAACAAACTGTTCATTCAATTTCTTTCTTTATTCTTTAAAAGTGCGAACAGTAACGAGTGTTCTTTGGTGGGAGAACACCCTTTAAACGACTAGAATCCTGCTCTGATAAACGCTGGTTAATATCTCTTAAAATCATACATAGTAAAAAAAAAAAATATTCAAATCAACACACAATCTCACATCAGGCTTTTCGTTCTCCAGAAGAGTCAAGTAACAGAGACCAGGTCATCGAATGCAGAAGTGTCAGCAGATAATAAAATACCAGTCTTGCACTTCTCAAGCGTTAATGATACACAGCAAATGCAGAAGAGGACTCCACGATACAGCAAGAGAACGGATTGTCTACACATCGGGCCCCAGGTCAGGTTTGTGTTTTTGCAACTTAAGGGTGCGTTCACACGGGCGGATTTTTTTGCGGGTTTCCCGCTGTGTATTTGAAAGTGGGCGGGCTCTTCTCGGCTGTCCGCAGCAGATTTTCCGCGGCGGAATCTACACTGCGGAAAATTTGCCACAAGCCCCATTGAAGTCAGTAGGGACTGTTGGCGGATTTTCCGCAGCGTAAATTCCGCCGCGGAAAATCTGCTGCGGGCAGCCGAGAAGAGCCCGCCCATTTTCAAATACACAGCGGGAAAGCCGCAAAAAAATCAGCCCGGGTATTCCGGCTTTATACATCTTATCCCACTATCCAAAGGGTAGGGGATAAGATATATGATTGCAGGGGTACTGCCCCGACCTCGGTACAGCCACGCCCCAATTGGAGGGGCAAGCTGTGCATAACTAGCTTGCCCCCTGACTGGTGAGCAGTAAGAGGTTAAGAAATATACAGGCAAGGTTTTTAGCCCCCTCCCCCGCCTGTAAAACTTGCCAGTGGCTACAGTGGTATGTCCCATGGGTAGGGGGGAAGGAGTGCACCAATCAGGGGTTCAATAGTATCCCGGGCTTTCAGGGGCCCTCCCCTGGGTATTTATAGCTGTGGTGCCTCCCTTCCCCCTCAATCTGCCCAGGACCCGGAGTTTTGCCCTCCCTCCCTGTTTTGTATCTCTGTTTATTGTAAGTCACAGCTTGGCGGTAAGAAGACGGTGAAAGCGGGGTCAACCTGTGGTAGACCTCCACACAGGACGGTGTGGCAGCACCTCTCGGGTTGGCAAGAAGTCAATCAGTGTCTTTGTTACAGTTAAATTGTTATTTATATAAGTAATTTTATAAATAAAGCTGTGGCCGATCCCCACCCACGGAAAAGTTAAATTGTTGTTGTGTCAGTTATTATTTAAGTATTTATTGTAGTAAGGGGGAGGGGTAGTTATAGCCTGCTAGGAGCTAATTGGGTCTCAACAGTCTGATGTAACACCACACCCCCTCCATTCATGTCTATGGGAGGGGGCGTGATGCAGTCACGCCCCCTCCCATAGACATGAATGGAGGGGGTGGGACGTCAATAGGGGGTGTGGCCGTGATGTCATGTCCCTGTCTCGGAGGCAGCACCCGGCACAGAATGCCGGGGGCTGCACCTAGATCGCGGGGGTCCCCAGCGGCAGGACCCCTGCGATCATACATCTTATCCCCTATCCTTTGGGTAGGGGATAAGATGTATAAAGCCGGAATACCCCTTTAAAAACAAAAATATTCAGAAAAGTATTAGAATAAAAACTGATGACTTATGGGAAAGACCTTAGGGATATAAGTAAGGATACGGTAATAAAGTATGGGACATGGAAGGTTATGATCCAGACGATACTAACAGGATGTAAACACAGGAGACCATTATACTGCAGAAAGAAGAGAAGATCTGCGCTTCATGATGGAAAGCCGGCTAATATGTTCCAGAAGTCCAGCTTTACAGCCATTAGCGCTTATGAATCACGCTGTAATATACATTTCATACTATTAGCCAAAATGTCTTATGTTTGGAGAGAGCTGTCATAGAGGGACACGAGAGTGCTACCTCTAATATCACCGTATGCCTACTCCTTTATCGAAGCAGCAGTAGTCAGTTCTCCCCATCGGTTGTGAATGAAATCCTTCCGCTGATGGAACGCTTCTGCAAATAGCCATGCCTTTGGGATTAACAACTTCCTTCCAACAACATTCACCCTGCTACAAAATGTCTGGGGCATATCAGGGGACTTATTTGTAAGACAAAGGAGACTAGACCAGGAAAGACAATGGGTAAGCAAATTAAGCATGCACCAAAGGGATCTGCAATGTGAATGCCCTCACTAGAGACAACAGCAGTTGGCATTAACGTGCTTACTTCCATGTGCGTTTATCACTGTATCCAAAGGACTTTTCATTAGAGACAGTCAGTTTTGGCTGGCGACTTAAATAGGCACTCTTGTTTCAACAAACTTTGCATAAAACAAACAGTTATGAAACTATGAAACTCTAATATAAACAGAGAAAATGTCTAGAGATATCTTTCAGATCACTGAGGGATCAAGTTACATGCTGTCCATAGAATATATGGGAGGGGGAGGGGGTGTAAAGAGCCAGAAGCAGACAGAGAGACTACATGGGCTTATAGTGAGCGTTAGATGTTACCTCAATACTGGATTCTCAGCTTACACTGCTTGGTACTGCTCTATAATGTCCTCCATGCTGCTAGAACGTCTAAGGGTTTGCTAAAGAGATATAGGGGAGCAGGATTTCCTGTTCTGTGAATGCATTGTATGAAGCCATCATAGAGAATAGCCTTCACCTAGTAGCTCAGGGACAACTGAAAATCAGAGATAAAGTATTTTTCAGCAGATTTCTGCTCTGCATGCTTCATCTATAATTTGCAGTTCTCCCACAGCTGGTGGGTGGACACCTGTGTAGATTTATCAAAACCCATGCAGAGGAAAATATGACCAGTTGCCCATAGCAACCAATCAGATCGCTTCTTTCATTTTATTTAAATCATCATAAGTCCATCATAATGCTGCACAATTATATCAAATATAATGGGATTTGTGATGGAGGCTCCAAACAGAACCTTAAAAAAGAGGGGCTATCTTCACCAAATTCAGGAACATAAAAGGATCCTACAGGGGGACCAGACACCTGACCTATTATGTGAAAAAGAAACAGAAACAGAAATTTTTCTAAAATCTCAAACCTATAGTAAAAAAATGGTAAATGACAGAATCTGTCAACGTATAACATAGTGAAGAGGCTATGCTCAGAGATACACTGTTGCCTAAGACTTGATTCAGTATTCTTATGTAAAAGTCTGCCAGTGAGCCCTGACTTCTTCGCCCACACAGAGATTGACAGGTTTTTTTGTGTATGAGTTTGCAGTCAGGGTGAGCTGTCAATCACCAGAGAGGGGACTGTGTGGGGGGGGGGGGGGGGGGGGGGGGTAGGACTTATTCACAGCGTTTTACATTAAAATACTGAATCAAGTCATAGAACACTAAGATCTCATCATCTCCCCATCTTATGCTGCAGCCATCTGACTTGGAATGTTCTTGTTGCCGGAACCACGAGTCATCTCCCTGTCTTATCAGCCATAAAGGGGTACTCCGGCGCTAAGACGTCTTATCCCCTATCCATAGGATAGGGGATAAGATGCATGATCATGGGGGTCCCGCCGCTGGGGACCCCCGTGATCTTGCACGCAGCACCCCTTTAGAATCAGTCCTCGGAGTATGTTGACTCTAGGTCTGATTACTGGCGATCACGGGGCCGGAGCATTGTGACATCATGGCCCCGCCCCCGTGTGACATCACGCTCCGCCCCCTCAATGCAAGACTATGGGAGGGGGCGTCATGCCCCCTCCCATAGGCTTGCATTGAGGGGGCGGAGCGTGACGTCACAATGCTCCGGCCCCGTGAACGCCAGTAATCAGACCCGGAGCTAACAGGGTGCTGCGTGCAAGATCATGGGGGTCCCCAGCGGCGGGACCCCCGCGATCAGGCATCTTATCCCCTATCCTTTGGATAGGGGATAAGATGTCTTAGTGCCGGAGTACCCCTTTAATTGATAGATATTGACTTGTTTGGGTATAAGAATAGATTGATTAATCAAGGCTGGTGGGGTAGGAGAAGCCACTGGGGACCGCCCCAATGACTCCTGGTTCAGGTAGCATGCAAATATGGCAGGATCCCTTATAAGAATAAGATGCAGCTACTATACAGGGTGCCTTCATACAAATATGTCACCACCAACGTAGTGGCCAAAATAGTGTCTAAAATAGGATCCTCATCTACCAAACCATTTTATATGGGTGTTGTTTTTTTTTTTTTTTTAAGAGTTGAGCGTGTTTTTTCATTCCAGTGCAAAAAAAGAGAAAACATATTACACAAAAAGTGTGCGAAAATGCAGTTTATTGCAAGCCCTCCTCTGAAAGGAAAGAGACCCTGACATACCTTCCCTTTTTCTTTGGGCCAGAAGGCAAATGCAAGGGAGGGTCCAGGATCTAAGTCCTCCCTTCACCGAAGCACAGGAAGGACCACAAATGCTTTCCGCTACCACCTGGGCGATTACCCAAGTTTAGCCAAATAGCCGTCTAAATGGCATCCGTGCTGAAGCAGGTACCTGGGTTGGCAGAGAGGTGAGGAACCTGGTGGCCACACAGAGATACATATGAGATACATATGAGAAATAGATTTGAGATAGATAGAAACTCGCAGTGTGCAGGAAATTCAGGATGACTAAAAGCCAAAGTGTCACAACCGAGTGCATAAAGACTGCGCCATCCATACGCACAACCTTTTCACCCATTACATAAACAGAGAGGGAGAGGCTTGAAGCCTGGTATAAGTGAATGGCAGCAGATAAGAGGTATTTCCATCAGTAAGCGGGTTATCATCTTTACTTACAGGGCGCAGATTACATGTACTCGCTGATCAAAGACAATTAGTTCAGACGGTAAGAAAGTGAAGGATAACAGGATGAGCTGCACACGGGGTTTAGAGGAGAAATTACATCCAGCGACAGAACGCAATCATTGAGCAATGCCGCCATTCTACATGCTGCAGCTGAAGTAGCGTCTCGGTGATAAGCACTCTTCAATTTCAGTAAATATTCCCGAAATATCACACAATATAGACAGAGTCTCCCGATTCTCCATTACAAATATTTTTCCCATCCAGCTTTTTGTCTTTTGCACTGGACACTGAAGCTTAATCCACAAAGCCGGTCGCCCGCAAAAGAACTACATAGAGGATGAGACCCAGAACTCCGGCATTTGTACAATTGTTGGTTGGTATTTATAGATTTAAGCTTTTGTCAGATGTAGGGTTTTATTTGGTTTAGGAAATGACGGAAAATGATAGACTGAAGAAAGAGTTGAAGAGGTAGAATAGGAGGTAGGAAAGGAGCATACGAGTCGGTGATCTACAGTGCCAAACACTGCAGAGAGATCCAGGAGAATCAATGGAGAGTAGATGCCTTCAGATATACTGTAACTGTCTGGAGGTCATAAGGAGAATTTAATAAGAAGAGTTTTTGTAAAGTGTGGAAAATACACTGTAAGGGGTTGAGATGAGAGGTATCAGGCAGACAGTGGATTAGGCGGGAGACAGGAATAGACAGTGGTGGGGTTTAAGGACATCGTTGAGATTGCAGATGGGCCTGTAGTTAGTGGGAGGTAGGTACTGGATGAGGTGGGAGGTAGTAGGGTCACTAATGAAGGTAGTCGGACAAAAGAAAGAGTGGAGCCTGGAGACTTCACCACTCTTAGTACAGGAAATGTAGGAGGAATTGGGATCAATACCACTAAGGGACTGGGAGATACTGTAATAGCGTTCTACTTGGCTATCTTTGAAAATCAGAGAGAATCCATGAATGGAGAATGAGTTTCAGGATCTTCATTCCCACAATTGCTGTTGATCCCGTTGGTCAGCCCCCCATGATCATGAACCCATCCCCTATCCGTGGTGGAAGACATGGGAGACACTGGAAAAGGGAGCAGGGAAGCCACAACACTAGAAAAGATCCTCCAAAGCCCTTACTTTTCTATTAAGACTGTTCTCTATGTGTTAAAAAAAAAATTCATATGTTGCCGGGGTTGAATAATATATATATGTATATATATATATATATATATATATATATATATATATATATATATATATATGCCATACTATTTACCTATGCTTAATGCCCCATAGTGTGTAAGTTCTGCACAGAGCCCTCATCTTCTCGACTGTACCAAGCCGTATGGGACCAGCGGGGGACTGTGGATAGCAAAGTATAGTTTTAAATTGTATTTTTATATTATCCCAGCAACATGTGATTTTTTTTTTTTTTTAAATGCTCAAATACAGTAATCCCTCAAGTTACAATATTAATTGGTTCCGGGACGACCATTGTATGTTGAAACCATCGTATGTTGAGACCATAACTCTATGGAAACCTAGTAATTGGTTCTGAAGCCACCAAAATGTCATCCAAAAATTGGAAAAAGTGAGGATTAAAGAAAAATAAGTAGATAACTAATACAGATAAAGCAAATCCTTATATATAAAAGTAATAAAGATCTGCTGGGAGCTGTAATCACTGTCTATTTAAGTGTTTCCCAACCAGGGTGCCTCCAGCTGTGGCAAAACTACAACTCCCAGCATGCCCGGACAGCCAAAGGCTGTCCGGGCATGCTGGGAGTTGTAGTTTTGCCACAGCTGGAGGCACCCTCTTTGGGAAACACTGGTCTGTGTAGAGGACAGGAGCTTCTTCAGGGTCCTGTAAAGAACACGCAATGTCCTAAAAAAAGGAAAAAGGAGCCGCCCTCACCTGGTGTCCAAAGGAGCAGCTAACCCTGGCACAGGTAACGAGTACAGAACATGTAATACCTCCCTGTACTGTAGGGGGCGCTACCAGACACCAGTCACTGCATGCACTTTAGGAATACAGGGGTTTTACCAGTGAAATATCCATCCGATTGGTCGGTTCTTCCAGCCATTGACACGTTTCGCAGATTCCATTAGCCTTGTATGTTGAGTCTGGTTTCAAGTTACAATGGTCCAGAAAAGACCATTGCATGTTGAAACTATTGTATGTTGAGGCCGTTGTAAGTTGAGGGATCACTGTACCCATTTAAGATTCGGACCACTTCATCATTTTGGAATTAACCCATTGCGAACCTCTACAAGGCTATAAGGGTTATATAGGCTGACGTTGATAGAGAACATAGTCACATTTCTAGTTTAGGTCTGGCTTACTAGTCCTCCCCCCCCCCCCCCCCCCCCCAATGTATTCTTTCATCAGTATGTGGCGTGCCTCAAAAATGTTCAAATAAAGTCTTGATAAAGGTGTCAGTCAAGAAACAGCTGACGAGGAAAGAAAGTAACAAACAATACTGCGTGTTGACTCCTGTAATTCTCCTCAGGGCTCAAATTCCACAATGTATCCGATTCCATTCTGCTCGATGACTGGTGCTGACGAATTGCAGGTAAATACAGGAGGGTGTGAACATGTATGTGAAAGGTAACGATATCACGGCTTCGGGATCACTGTGGTGAGGAGAACTTCTCTTTACTACCAGTAAACAGCATTATGGAGGCGGAATAAGGTTTTCCACGACACTAAGGGGGAGATTTATCAAAACCTGTGCAGAGGAAAAGTTGCCTAGTTGCCCATAGCAACCAATCAGCTCGCTTCTTTCATTTTTAACAAGGCCTCTGCAAAATGAAAGAAGCCATCTGATTGGTTGCTATGGGCAACTGGGCAACTTTTCCTCTGCACAGGTTTTGATAAATCTCCCCCTAAGTCCCTAAAAGGTCAATAACAGGGAAGATGAGGTCTAAGTTCTCAAGGTAGAGAAGATTTAGATTTAGAAGTAAGAATCAGGAACATTAAAATTTCAGCATTTCTAATCCTCCCCCCTCATCTCCTGAATAAACATAATTCAATAAGTGAACATTGGCTGGGGCCCTAATGAAATCTGTGAGATCAGTCGACCTAGGTCTTACGCCCATTTTAAGTGACTTATTGTTGAGACCCCCACCAATTATTAAAAGCCCTTCAGAGAGGAGGAGTATGAGCAGACACTTTGGCCCAGATTTATCAAACTGAGAGAAGAAATACCGTATTTTTCGTCCTATAGGACGCACCGGCGTATAAGGCGCACCCAATTTTTAGGGGCAAAATCTAAAAAAATAAAGATTTTGAACCCAATAGTGGTCTTCAACCTGCGGACCTCCAGATGTTGCAAAACTACAACTCCCAGCATGCCCGGACAGCCGTTGGCTGTCCGGGCATGCTGGGAGTTGTAGTTTTGCAACATCTGGAGGTCCGCAGATTGAAGACCACTGCAGGAGATGGTAATACTCACGTGTTCCCGCCGCTCCGGACCCGTCACCGCTGCCCTGGATGTCGCTCCATCGCTGTCGCCGTGTCCCCGTCGCTCTGGAACGTCTCTGCTGCCGGCTGGGTGTCCTCGCTCTCCGTCGCCGCCATCACGTCGTTACGCACGCCGACGCACGCCGACGCACGTACGCGACGACGTGATGACGAGGAAGGAGAGCGCTGGCCATACAGGGGATCCCTGAACGGAGAAGACACCGAGGAGGCAGGTAAGGTCCTCCCCGGTGTCCTGTAAGCACTAACCCGGCTATTCACGGCGGTCCCGAACAGCCCGACTGAACAGCCGGGTTAGTGTTACTTTCCCTTCAGACGCGGCGGTCAGCTTTGATCGCCGCGTCTGAAGGGTTAATACAGGGCATCACCGCGATCGGTGATGTCCTGTATTAGCCGCGGGTCCCGGCCGTTGATGGCCACAGGGACCGCCGCGATAGGGGTGTATTGACCGTATAAGACGCATCGACTTTTTCCCCCCAGTTTTGGGGAAGAAAAAGTGCGTCTTCTACGGCGAAAAATATGGTAGAGTGATTTTCCCACAAACAGCGACCAATCACAGCTCAGCTTTCACTTTACCAGAGCTCGTTAGCTGAGCTGTGATTGGTCGCTGTGGGAAAAATCTATATTTTTCTCTCTCACACAGTTTGATAAATCTGGGCCATTGTCCCTCCAATTAATGGGGCTGACAGAAACAAAACAGGGGGACTTTAAAACCCAGATCCCTAAAGGGTCTATTCACACGGCAGAATTTCCGCTTGCGGAATTCCGCCTCAAATTAAAGCCCATAGACTTCTATGGGATTCCGCACTCCCATCCACACTCCGCTTTGCGGAAATTCAGAAGTGTGAATGGGAGTGCGGAATCCCATAGAAGTCTATGGGCTTTAATTTGAAGCAGAATTCTGCAAGGGGAAATTCTGCCGTGTGAATAGACCCTAAAGGTGTGTACCAGCCATGAGTTGTAGAGGACACCCTTATTATTCTTACGTTTTGCACCTTTTATGGCCCACATTTTGAAATAAAAAATATATTCCAGCTCTAAAAGCAGTCATTTATTCAAGTAAATTAATAGATTAGGTAAGTCATGGTGGAAACAGGAAACAACGTTGACGCATTTTGAGATTGTCCTCCCTCTCTCACAATCACTATGCCTGATACACCTGAATTTTGGCTCCACATGCTCCAACATTGTGGTGCACAGCAATTGATACACATCCAGAAGAAATGGAAAATGTGCCTTACTTGACAAGGGGGGGGGCGGTACCCCCAAAAAAGGGGGATTGAACCATCAACGTATATACCAGCTTAAAGGGGTAGTCCAGTGCTGAAAAACTTAGCCCCTATCCTAAGGATAGGGGATAAGTTTCAGATTGCTGGGGGTCCGACCGCTGGGGCCCCCCCACAATCTCCTGTATGGGGCCCCGGCTCCCTGGCTAGATAGCGGGTGTCGACCACCGCACGAAGCGGTGGCCGACACGCCCCCTCAATACATCGCTACGGCAGAGCCGGAGATTGTCGAAGGCAGCGCTCCGGCACTGCCATAGAGTTGTATTGAGGGGCGTGTCAGCCGCCGCTTCGTGCGGTGGTCAACGGTCCCCCTTCCCATGGGCTGCCGGGGCCCCGTACAGGAGATTGCGGGGGGCCCCAAAGGCCGGACCCCCCGTGATCTGAAACTTATCCCCTATTATGGCTCAATTCTGTAAAGACTATATTATGGCTTCCATTTGGGAGCATTCAGCTTCTGCTGTACATCCATATGCATGTGGGTTTTGTCTATGAAGCTGTATAAACCCAAGAGGAAAAAAAAATGGTGGTATGCTCAATTCCACACTGCATGCACAGAGTTTCTGCCCCTAGAATTATTGCTTTTAGTGCACAGTAACTTTATAATTAATGGCAGCCGGCGGACTCTACAGTAACACATGGAGGCCATGCCCTTCCAATCACAGTGTAAGGCTGCAGACTCTACCATGTACATCTAGCTTAAAGGGGTACTCCGGCGCTGAGACATCTTATCCCCTATCCAAAGGATCACCCCGTGATCTTGCACGCCACACCCCGTTAAAATCAGTCCCCGGAGCATGTTCGCTCCGGGTCTGATTACTGCCGATCACGGGGCTGGAGCATTGTGACAGCTGTCACGCCCCCACCCATAGGCTTGCATTGAGGGGGTGGAGTGTGACGTCACATGGAGGCGGAGCTGTGACGTCACAATGCTCCGGCCCCGTGATCGACAGTAATCAAACCCGGAGCGAACACGCTCCGGGGACTGATTCTAACGCGGTGCGGCGTGCAAGATCATGGGGGGCCCCCAGCGGCGGGACTCCCGCGATCAGGCATCTTATCCCCTATCCTTTGGATAGGGGATAAGATGTCTCAGCACCGGAGTACCTCTTTAACACAAACATTGAGAATTTCAAATGTATTAATTAATTAATACAGTCTAAATATCATCTTGACGTGATGAAGATTTCCATACGGTGTTATAATCCCACAAAGCTTTGAAAACATTTTTATGGAGGCAGCTCCGTAAAGGTCACGTGGGCTCAAAATTATGTACGCACTAGGCAGGCAAGCCAAAGCATTTGCATAACCTTTCGATGTAGATACATGTGAATATATGCATTTACAGCATTCACAGTTACCCAGGAATAGTTTACTCACCCCCCAAAAATACTTGTTTCTTGCTGAGCATCATGGAATAACATATAGGATGCGTCCATCCTGGAAGCATGTGGGCTGCTGCAATAACCTAACATTACCATGCAAATATAGACTACAGTGAAGGCAGCAAAACTTTAACTTCTGCAGTTTGTGAAAAGCTACAATTAACGGCAGGAAGAAGATATAGAAAAGATGGTGTTGAGATGTGGGATCAAGTAAACCCCACTGTGAAATATAAGGCTTTGAGAAGTCTGCTTGACATTCTGTGCCCACATGAAAGCACAAGGCTGCGGGCTGCATACGTTGGAGAGGCAAAAGATGGGATGTAAAAATAACACTCGCAGACATGGAAATCAAACACGTGCGTACTTTGATCACAGTAACTTATAGCAGGTATATTGACGACGTATTGCTTACATAATCGAGAACCAGGTCTTTTGTTTGTTAAAATTAAAGAACATTGTTTTGATACTGCATTATAATTATAACTATTTATAAAAATATTATATCTTAACAAGAAATTTTATACTTTATCTCTTTGGGTTATCCTGTCTATTTGCTCTATCTGTAGATTGTCCTTTGGCATAGGAAAGATTCTGAATGGACTGGCAAGTAGATTTTTATGTTCAGAGGCATATACTATACTGGGTAACTGACCTAATAAATCACCTCACATGGCCTAAAATAGATAAACACGCAATACAATCCAGTAAAGGGAATCATTATCAGGCAGATTGGTCAATGCGGTTGAAAGATGATCCTTAAAAGCCCTTGTAGACAAGTGCACAAGGTTATTTTCCGTCCTACACAAACAGGATGCCCACTGCTACAGCTGGACTATTATAAAGTCCCCTAGTTCTGAGATCCAGTCACAGCATTAATCCATATGTATGGATCTTCATAAGACATATAAAGAGGACCTGGGAAGATAGCTGGGAGATCAAACAAAGGATACCTGTCTCTTGGATGGATAAAATCATGGTTCTCAGAACACTTCTAAGCTTAAGAGTCATAGATGCGTTGTTGAGCTGCAGCGTCCATGAGCTGCATGTATGCCTTCTCCCTCCCCCACCCCTCAATGATCACACAATTGATATACAGAGCCTAGTACTGGAAGCCAAACCCTGTACATCAATTATGCAGAGTAGAGAAGGGCGGGGGAAGGAGAAGGCATGCATGCTGCTGCTCAGCCTGGCTTCTACAGCAATCAGCTGAGCTATAAGGAGCTATAACAACCTGTTTCTTAGCTATCTGCCCACATCTGCAGCTCTGAGTATGATATAGAGCTGCCAGATTCCCTTACATATATACCCTGTAACATGATCATTCTGGAGCATCTTTCACTCAGTTCTATCTTTTTATTCCTCTTTTATTTCTCCTGAAATAGTATAAATATGTTGCTATTTGTAATGTTACTATTCTCCTTGACAAAGGGGTCTGTTTGGCACTGTCAGCACTGATTGTACAGTGTCAGTATGCAGGGGCACCCCCCAGCTGTTAATTTATTCATACATTTCTAGAAGGAATAATAGGAACAGTACAAAGAAGAGCTATAAGAAAAATTGGGAATACAAGCATTATTTAAACAAAAGTGTGATGCCATATTGGGCAGGGAAAAGTGCAGCCATGAGCTTACCCAGACCCCCTAGAATGGCCCTGAACATAGTTCCGGATGCTACTCTATTACAATGCAAGGCATAGTAAAGTGCAATACAACAAACACTGTTCAGAAGTCAGGAAAGCAGGTCGGGACGCAATGGGTTAACATAGCACAAGAAACAAAACAAAAGGGAAAAGCAAACAGTAAGGCTATGTTAACACAACGTAATGTCTGCCTGGAGAATATCTGTGTGGACATTCTGGACACTGCGGGGTGCCAGCATAATATGGCACTAGGATCGCACAGAAATGCGCTGTCTCATAGAGGACTATGAATTCCGTGTGGAATTAACGTGTTCATTCTTTGAGCCAACACGGAAAGTGGAATTTCCAAGCCGGAAACATCTGGCATGGAAATTCCACCGTGTGCACAGTGCAGCAGAATCACTGCTGCACTGGGTGAAAATATACAGGATAGGATCATAAAAGGAGTAATACAAGAGCTATTGAAGGACGTGGACACTGATGTAATTGGCCTGTTGTTGAAGCCCCCTGATTGGCCCGGGCATCATCACAACAATGCAGGATGCATCAGCCAACTTAGTCAGAATTAACCCTTTTGCTAGAACCAGATTCCCTTATTACATGTGAGGAGAATTGACAGATCCTCCATAAAACTGCCATTAATAACGTATGGACAAACAATCTCAGTAAAAAATTTGGGCATCAAGTTCACGTTATAAGTTTAAATGCGGCTATTTTTCACAGTGTAATAAACTCATTCATCACATACTGTATGCTATACCTACATGTATTTTAATTAGTATATCATGCATTAGGGGAGTATTAATCCTTAATCCTTCCAGTACTTATCAGCTGTTGTATGCTGCAATTCTTTTTGAATTTCCTTTCTGTCTGATCACAGTGCTCTCTGCTGACACCTCTGTCCATGTCAGGAACTGTCCAGAGTAGGAGCAAATCCCCATAGGAAACCTCTCCTGCTCTGGACAGTCCCTGACATGGACACATGTGTCAGCAGGGAGCACTGTGGTCAGACAGAAAGGGAAAAAAATAAATAAATAAAAAAAATTCCTGTGGAGTATACAGCAGCTGATAAGTACTGGAAGGATTAAGATTTTTTTTTGTTTTATAGAAGTAATTTACAAATCTGTTTACCTTTCTGGCACCAGTTCATTTAAAAGAAAATGTTTTCCAGTGGAGAACCCCTTTAAAGGCTAAGAGTGAGGTGAGAAGAAGGTTTTAATGTTTCATTATGCATCCTAGGCACATTAAATATAATTTTTCACTAGACAGCCCCTTTAATAGCTGTGAGCTGAATGCTCATTCAGAAGCTCCATAGACAAAGACAACAACAGACTGGAGGCGACCCCTATTGACTTCTATGGGAGACATTTCTAGGCATGCTCTGAGAGCTGTGCAGATGTCAAGCAGGGAGGGGGAAAGGACAGAAGCTGTGACCATCTCCTATTGTGAATGACTTAATCCTATCTCATCTATATACTCACCTCACTTTTCACTGTAATCCTACCTATGAGGATGAAAGAAAAGAACAGAACGGGAAGCGTCAGCTTAATATAAGTCTTACAGTAGAGGCCAGAATCAAAACCAGTGCATTTTAGGATTATTTTAAAATATAGATCGTAAAATAATGGGAAATAACCTTCTTGAAATTCTTTTAAAGTCTGAGTAGCACAAAAGCTCGATTTAAAGCTTCATTCATTTTGAGATTTACATGTTAGGATAGTGATCAGCTGGGAAATGAATTTCCTAATAGAGGTAAATGGACAGAACAGTTCAACCTACAATTCTTTGACCGGAAATATTTTTCCCGCACTCTCGGCAGGTAGGAACAACGCGCTCGGTAAACAATGCTGGACACCTTCCTCTCACACTGGGAGTGACTGGAACCACTTCAATTCCCACAGATTTACTCACTATTAAAAAATGATCCTTTACAATCCTATTTGCAGAATAATCCCCCACAATTTAAGTCTATTTAGGTGGGGGGAGGGGGGGACAGATTTCCCCTTTAACACAATAAAAGCTATTTTATGGTAAGCTGTCGAATGATCCATTAAAACACGCGTCCAAATATTAACCGAGCAGCCTTTCCTGACCTACATTTCAGACGTAGCATCTGTGCCCAGCAGTTAACACAGGACTCAATATCGATGAATTATTTAGTCGGCTATATGGAGCCTTTCATAAACCAGAACGCATTTTATTACCTTATTAAAGGGGTACTCCGGGGAAAACCTTTTTTCTTTTAAATCAACTGGTGGCAGAAAGTTAAACATATTTGTAAATTACTTCTATTAAAAAATCTTAATCCTTCCTGTACTTATTAGCTGCTGAATACTATAGAGGAAATTCTTTTCTTTTTGGAATGCTCTCTAATGACATCACGGGCACAGTGCTCTTTGCTGACGTCATTATAATAATAAGAATAATAATGCTTTATTTATTGTTGTCCTTAGTGGGATTTGAACCCAAGTCCCCAGCACTGCAAGGCAGCAGTGCTAACCACTGAGCCACCATGCTGCCCTTAGCATACATCTGCTATGCATGATTGCTAAAATGGACAGAGATGTCAGCAGAGAGCACTGTGCTCATGATGTCATCAGTGTTCCAAAAAGAAAGGAATTTCCTCTGCAGCATTCTGCAGCTAATAAGTACTGGAAGGATTAAGATTTTTTTAATAGAAGTAATTTACAAATATGTTTAACTTTCTGCCACCAGTTGATTTAAAAGAAAAAAGGTTTTCACCGGAGTACCCCTTTAATTGTGAGCATTTCATTCCGACCTAACATTGTATACACTCTTATTCCAACGGCATCAAAGTTTAAGCCTGTTTTATGGTACAGTCATCCCTCAACTTACAATGATCCCTCAACATACGATATTACAGACAGTCCAGATCTGCGAAACATGTCAATGGCTGGAAGAACCGACCAATCAGGATGGATATTCACTGGAAAAACCCCTGTATTAGCGCGTGCACTGTAGTACTGAAGCGCATGCACTGAATTCCTGTCTGGTAGCGCGGCTAGCGCCCCCTACAGTACAGGGAGGTGTTACATGTTCAGCACTACTCTTAAGTCTTACTCTTATGTCACAGTTAGCTGCTCCTTTGGACACCAGGTGAGGGCGGCTCCATTAAAAATTTTTAGGAAATTGCGTGTACTGTACAGGACCCTGAAGAAGCTCCTGTCCTCTCCTCAACATAGACCAGTGTTTCCCAACCAGGGCACCTCCAGCTGTTGCAAAACTACAACTCCCAGCATGCCCGGACAGCCTTCGGCTGTCCGGGAATGCTGGGAGTTGTAGTTTTGCAACAGCTGGAGGCACCCTGGTTGGAAAACACTGAAATAGACAGTGATTACAGCTCCCTGCAGATCTTTCTTACTTTTATATGTAAGGATTTGCTTTATCTATATTAGTTATCTACTTATTTTTCTTTCATCCTGACTTTTTCCTATTTTTAGATGACATTTTGTGGCTTCAGAACCAATTACCAGGTTTCCATAGAGTTATAGTCTCAACATACAATGGTTTCAACATACAATGGTCGTCCTGGAACCGATTAATATTGTAACTTGAGGGACCACTGTATATTTTTGCCTTTTTTGGACCATTAATAAAACCAGTCTGGAGCTGTAGGACTACATTTCTCCTAATGAGAGTTTTAAGACACTTCTCAGAGAGCCCGAGCTGCATTCCTGTCATGTGACGTCATGTCTGCTCTATAGGGTCCTAGCTGCCCTGAACCAAACATTCCCTAACTCCCAGCAAGGAGACAGTCAAGCACTTCTTCTCCTCCATGACTTTTCCTATATAAATGGAGCACAAGAAAGATCACCCAGACCAAGGATGAGTGAAGACCAAATTATAAAGAAAAAGAACTTTCGGCTCTAGTAGAGAAAATTCCAGCCTATATTGTATCAGCATTAAAGGGGTTATCCAGGGAAAAAACTTTTTTATATATATATATATATATATATATATATATATATATATATATATCAACTGGCTCCAGAGAATTAAACAGATTTGTAAATTACTTCTATAAAAAAAATCTTAATCCTTTCAGTACTTATGAGCTTCTGAAGTTTAGGTTGTTCTTTTCTGTCTAAGTAATCTCTGATGACACGTGTCTCGGGAACCGCCCAGTTTAGAAGAGGTTTGCTATGGGAAATTTGCTTCTAAACTGGGCGGTTCCCGAGACACGTGTCATCAGAGATTACTTAGACAGAAAAGAACAGCCCTAACTTCAGAAGCTCATAAGTACTGAAAGGATTAAGATTTTTTAATAGAAGTAATTTACAAATCTGTTTAACTTTCTGGAGCCAGTTGATATATATAAAAAAGTTTTTTCCTGAAAAACCCCTTTAAATCTCCATCACCAACAGAACCGACTTGTTTCGGACCTATAGTCCTTAATCATAGCTACCACCTGATAACACACAAGAGGATGGCGTCCTCGGAACAGGCCTGTAATACAATCGACCACTGGCCTTTCGGTATATATTTAATTCATTTTATATCATATTTTGGTCTGGGATCGGGGACCATTTGAATGCATTTTCACAAAGAATGTATGGTATATTCACATCACAGCCCACACGAGTAAGGAATATATATCCGAAACCCATCTACTCTGTTTGTGATGGAGATTTAATGATGAAGCAATAAAAGGTTGGCGTTACATCTACTGGAGCTGAACATTTTTTCTTAATAATTTGGTCTATACCCTTACTCCCTTTACTGCCAATACAACTGGAGATACAGGCTATACATTCTTTTACTAATCTTTTTTTCATCTAAGTTGATACCCCAGGGTTTTAATTTTACTCTTTATCGAATCTTATTTATTAAGTCATATTATTCGGTATAGTTCACAGACAATAGTCTTATTGTGCTGCTCTTACGTTTTGCCTTGTGACCAGTTCCAACTTATTCCAGCACAAGTTTGCATTAGGGACTTGTCAGGAACCAGTGCTATGGAATAGTGTATAACATCACATAAATGACAATGTACACTAAGTTGAATAAAAAAATAAAAAAAAATGTTGGGACTTATTTGTTGAATTAGTTCATTGAGTTATCACAGGAATCTTGATGGGGGGGGGGGGGGGGGGTAGGGCACCGCTCTGCTTGCGACAAAAGAAAGTTAGACATCCAGCATCCAACCACTCGCTCAGCCAGTAGCATGAGGAGGGGGCTTGTCACAGTGTGTCACCCCAGTAGTAAGACCTGTCAAAAAGGTGTGCCAATGGGTGGCAAAATTAGCTTTTTCCCTAGGGTGACAAAATTACTTGCACCAGCCATGCCTAAACATTTATTCAACATCTGAAATGTCAGTAGCCAGATACTCACCGATCACAACTTCTGAGACCTACACGGATAGCTAGAATGAAGAGGTAGAAGCACTTGGCTGAGAGCCCAAGGCCCCATTCACATGGCAGAATTTATGAGCAGAACCCAGCATCCAAATTCCACTCAGAAATTCCGGTGCAGCAGCTTTCCATAGTTTTCAATGGGATTCTGCTGCACCGTGTACACGACAAATTTATTCTTTCAGCATAATTCGCTTGGACATGCATTGCTGTCAGTGGAGACAGGACATGTCCAAGTAGTTTTGCGTTGAGTCAGCACTTACCATGCACAATATGGCGTTTTTTTCAGGTGGATATTCTGCCATCTACATGAGCCCTTAGATTCTTCTTAGCTTTCCTTGGAATACGGAGCACACAGAATTACGGCACCATGATAGTAATCAGATGAATTACATTAGATCAGCACTCTATTTGTACTGTCTGCCACAGATAAGGCCTCTTGCTGTCCTAACATTTAAACGGAACACCTGCGATTGTACCCCTGGACATTAGGGATACACACAACATTTTGTGGCATTTAAACAGTTAAATGACTGGTATCAGAGGGATCTCCGATGGTGGTTTTTATTGGCTGGTGTAAAGTGCTCGCCTGGCTTCTGAGCGCACACTATACTCCCTTTCTCAACCAATGCTGTGAATGTACATCAAGAGTTGGGAAGGGGTCCCCTCTGCTATCCTCTGACAGCAAGTGGTGCTGCCTGAGGCTACTATTCAAGTGGCCTAATGGCAGAAGTGCCCCTGGCAACAGCAGATGTCAGGGTAGAGTCAATAGGCCCCCATACACATTGGTTGGCTGATCTTACCGAGATCGATTGCCAGGTTTGGCCAACTTAAATGGGCACTGTCAGATTTAAACACTTTTGGTACAAAGTCCAGGAAATGAGGGCAAGACTAGCACTCCTACGTGCTCACTCCTGTCCTATCAGACTTCAGCATGAGAACAGAGAGAAGAGCGTTACAGAGCACAGTGTTGTGTTGGAGACCCAGCACAGCACAGCAGGCTCAGGGAGGAAGATGAGTCATGCAGAGTGAGGATATGCCCCCTCCAGAGTTCAGAATGACAAACCAAGTAAGCAACAGATAGAACGTATTTGGGAGAGAAATATAGGTGCTAGACACATACAAATGATATGTTATTTAGTACCTAATCCTTATAATGTACATATCATTTTTTTTTTTGTAGGATATGACAGGTTCTCTTTAAATCTAATGTGTATGGTCACCTTATGCCATTCAAATTCACAAGAGTACAAAATAAATTTAAAAAAAAATTACAGCTCTCCCCCCCCCCATTTACCTCTAATAAATGGTTTACATTTCACCTGGGGTATAAGATGAACATTTTCCTTTAAGAGTACCTGTCATCAAACCATATTTTCTAAACTAACTCAGATTATATTCCCTGACTACTCCTCCTAACACCCCTTAAAAAAAATCCCGAGCTTTAAAAAGCTGTGTATCATACCTTTCCCTTGATCACATTGTATGAGCTCCCGGCAGGAGAAAGTGGGTGTTCTCCAGCAGGCGCAACATCACTGAAGTCTGCGAGAGCTGTGCCTCCCCATGCCCCGCACGCACTTCCTAAATTTGGTCTCCTGCCAGGCCGGGAGGAGACCAAACTAACTGTTTAACTTGTGGTAGGGGAACAGAACAGAGCCACCTAGTGGACGTTTTTTCAATCATATTAAAAACATATAAAGGTTGAGAATTTTAACAGCAATTTAATAGCAAAGTGTCTTATAATTACATACAGTAAGGAACAATATATTGAAAGTTTAGTTTGGTGACAGGTTCTCTTTTAAAAAAAAATATTTTGTTATTATATTTATTATTTTTAAGCCTTACAATAAAGGTTTTGCATTTTAATCTATTATAGGATGTATACAAGAAAGTACGTACAGCGCATCTACAAAAGAAGTTGCTCAAGAGTTTTCTGCATAAATTCCCCTCTGAAAGGAAGGAGATGGAATAGAATGGAAAATAGGCCAAAGGAGGAAACTTCTACAGCTATCATGTGAGGGATAAACATCAAAGACGAGTCCTGACACTATGAATCCCAAGGTGTCCAGGTTTCTAGAAATTTATTAGTAGTGTATGAGCGGTAAAATACTCCATACAACAAAGATCTTTAAAGGGGTACTCCGCTGGAATTTTTTTTTTAAGTTAGTTTTTTTTTTTTTTTTGAGTTACATAGTTAGTACGGTCAAAAAGAGACATATGTCCATCAAGTTCAACCAGGGAATTAAGGGGTAGGGGTGTGGCGCGATATTGGGGAAGGGATGAGATTTTATATTTCTTCATAAGCATTAATGTTATTTTGTTCCAGGAATGTATCTAATCCTGTTTTAAAGCTGTTAATTTTTCCTGCTGTGACCAGTTCCTGAGGTAGACTGTTCCATAAGTTCACAGTTCTCATGGTAAAGAAGGCGTGTCGCCCCTTGAGACTAAACCTTTTCTTCTCCAGACGGAGGGAGTGCCCCCTCGTCCTTTGGGGGGGTTTAACCTGGAACAGTTTTTCTCCATATTTTTTGTATGGGCCATTTATATACTTATATACGTTTATCATATCCCCCCTCAAACGTCTCTTCTCAAGACTAAACAATTGTAACTCCTTTAATCGCTCCTCATAGCTAAGATGTTCCATGCCCCATATTAGTTTAGTCGCGCGTCTCTGCACCCTCTCCAGCTACACAGTGTGCCTTTTATGGACTGGTGCCCAAAACTGAACAGCATATTCCAGGTGAGGCCGTACCAATGCTTTATAAAGGGGGAGTATTATGTCCCGGTCCCTCGAGTCCTGTTAGTTTAATAAATGTTGCTGAGAAGCATAAGATCAAGGTGCATGTTGTGGATGTGCGACCGTGTCTGTTTTCTCTACTTGAATTCACGTTGTTTTCTATCGCCCTCTTTTTTTGTTTTTACTTGGTCAGCACTCTGCCCCTCCCCCTCAGCCCAGGCCTATATAATTGGCAGGAAGCTGCATATGGCCCTTTCTTTCTGGCAGCCTCCCAGTCTCTGACTGGGAGCACATGGCAAGTGAGCTTTTACACCTGTTCACACTGGTGCGGTGCTGTTCAGCGTCCATTGCTGCAGTGGCGCCGTGTCTGTGGGGAGGCGCAGCCCAGGGACTGGTCTGAGAGGCATTGTGGCTGTTTTGGCAGTAGGTCGTTCCCCCTGTGGGCACTGGTGTTGGGGCGATGGTGGTTGGTTGTGGCAGTGGTCGCCGCTGAGTGCTGATCCATTTTATGCTAGGGATGTTAGGGACCTGCTACTTACAGGTGGCCATGACGTGGCTAGCAGACTTGCACTCCATGATCATAAAGTACAATAGCCACCTGTTAGTTTAATACATGTTGCTGAGAAGCACTAGATCAAGGCGGTGTTGTGGATGTGTGACCACGTCTGTTTTCTCTATTTAAATTCACTTTTTTCTTTCTCTTTAATCAATTGGTGGCAAAAAGTTGAACATATTTGTAGATTACTTCTATTTAAAAATCTTAATCCTTCCAGTAATTATCAGCTGCTGTATGCTCCAAAGTTGTGTAGTTCTTTCCAGTCTGACCACAGTGCTCTCTGCTGACACCTCTGTCCATGTCAGGAACAGTCCAGAGTCAGGAACAAATCCCCATAGCAAACCTCTCCTGCTCTGGACAGCTCCTGACATGGACAGAGGTGTCAGCAGAGAGCACTGTGGTCAGACTAAAAAGAACTATACAACTTCCTCTGGAGCATACAGCAGCTGATAAGTACTGGAAGGATTAGGATTTTTATATAGAAGTAATTTACAAATCTGTATAACTTTCTGACACCAAATTGTTTTCCAGCGGAGTACCCCTTTAAAAAGGGTTTATTCAGCCTTTACAAATACATGGCCTATGTTAAATGTTTAGCATTATAAATACATATTTTACTAAGCTGCGTAACCAGTGTTTCTCAACCAGGGTGTCTCCAGCTGTTGCAAAACTATAATTCCCAGCATGCCTGGACAGCCTTTGGCTGTCCGGGCATGCTGGGAGTTGTAGTTTTGCAATAGTTAGAGGGTTACTACACTCTACATTCTAAGCAACCACTACATTACTTGATTGCTTAGATTGTATGCTCTTTAGTGAATCCTGGTGACCCATGTAAGTTGGGAACTGCCCAGTCTAGTTAACCCTTCAGTACTCGTGGCTATTCCGCTTCCCTATTAGTAAACGTTCGGTTGTATGATTTATGTCTTTTCTTGTCTCTTTATTAGAAGTCGCTTCCCCTTTTTGAGTAGACAGTTACCTGATAACTTGATGATGTAACTTAGGGCTGAATTTACACACAGTATTAAAGGGGTACTCCTGTGCTTACACATCTTTTCCCCTATCCAAAGGATAGGGGATAAGATGCCTGATCGCAGGAGTCCCGCCGCTGGGGACCCCCGGGATCATGCATGCGGCACCCCGTTTGTAATCAGTCCCCGGAGCGCGTTTGCTCCGGGTCTGATTACAGGCGACCACCGGGCCAGCGGCATGTGACGGGACGCCTCTGCCCCCGTGTGATGTCACAGCTGTCACGCCCCCTCCCGTAGACTTGCATTGAGGGTCGGAGCGTGACGTCACACGCCGCCGGCCCGGTGGTCGCCTGTAATCAGACCTGGAGTGAATCCACCCTTAGGGTACATTTTAGCGGGTTTTCCGCTGCATATTTGAAAGTGGGCGGGCTCTTCTCGGCTGTCCGCAGCCGATTTTCCGCGGCGGAATGTACACTGCGGAAAATCCGCAGCAAGCCCCAATGAAGTCAGTAGGGACTGTGGCGGATTTTCCGCAGCGTAAATTTTGCCGCGGAAAATCTGCTGCAGACAGCTGAGAACAGTCCGCCCACTTTCAAATACGCAGCGGAGAATCCGCTAAAAAATCCGCGCCTGTGAACGTACCCTTAGGGTCTATTCACATGTACAGTATCCTGTGCAGATTTGATGCGCAGGTTTTGAAGCTGTATTTAGTCATTTAGTTAACATTGAAATCTGCAACATAAAATCCTGCACATCAAATCTGTGCAAGATACTGTACGTGTGAAAAGACCCTTAAAAGGGGTTTTCTCATGAGGCAAAGTTGGAAAAAATCAGATCTATGCCATATATGAACAAATGTGGTGTTTTTGGGTAAAATGACCCCCTTTTCTCTACTGCCCCCCCCCCCCCTCCCCATGGATCGGATCACTTCCTGGTTTCCTCCCTGAACTGTGACCCTGCGGTTGCCAGGCAACCAAGCACACACTTTCCCACAATCCCCCTTGCTTGCATACACAGTAGAGACTAACAACCTATATGCAGTTGAACTGAGCATGTGTGACCGCCTTAGTGGATGCCCTGAGGTGGCCGTAACCATGGGCAACAGGGCAAAACAGTGAAGCACAAATATATAGCTCTCAAACAATACATTTTCAGAAATATGTTGAAAGGGTTACCCCACTGGGGAAAAAAAAAAAAAAAAAATGTAATCAACTGGTGCCAGAATGTTAAACAGATTTGTAAATTACTTTTATTGAAAAATCTTAATCCTTCCAGTACTTATCAGCTGCTGAATGCTCCAGAGGAAGTTATTTTCTTTTTTGAATTTCTTTTCAGTCTGATCACAGTGCTTTCTGCTGCCACCTCTGTCCGTGTTAGGAACTGATGACCAACAAGAGATCACCAATGAGGCTCAGATATAAAACATAAAACTTTTACTAAATTGACAATAAATAGTGCCAAAGGCACATAATACACTAAAGAGTCGGGAAGGGAAAAGGGTACAGGTGAATCCCTAACCTAATGTCCCTACTATGGAGATAACCTCCAAATCACTAAGTGTGGAAAAGGGGGTAAGGAATAATCACAATACATAAATACAGAAAAAAAAAAAGTGGCAAAACCTCTCTTGCCAACGCGTTTCACCCCCGGATTTAGTGGGGCTCATCAGGGATAAGAGGAAACCACAATAGTATATAGTGAGTAATTAAAGATACAACATAATCGTGAGCAAAATGAACACAATGGTTCCCAAGATACATTCATAGAAATGAGAATAGAAATAATAGTAGAACAAGTAAATAGGTGTCCGTCAGAAATTAGGCTTAGTCTGTGTAAGTCCAGAGTCAATAGTCCATCAAGCAGAGTTAACGATATAGACGACATAATCGAATAATATCAATATTATTTGATTATATATATAATGTTAGGAACTGTCCAGAGAAAGATAATTTTGCTATGGGGATTTGTTCCTTCTTTCCAGTGGAGTTCCCCTTTAACTTTACATAATGTATGTGTTTAGACTCCTTTATCTTCCTGGTAAAAACCCCTTTAACCCCTTAACAACATCCGACGTAAATGTACGTCCTGGTGCCCTGGCATAGCTCCCAACTAGAGATGAGCGAGCTTACAGTAAATTCGATTCCTCACGAACTTCTCGGCTCGGCAGTTGATGACTTATCCTGCGTAAATTAGTTCAGCCTTCAGGTGCTCCGGTGGGCTGGAAAAGGTGGATACATTCCTAGGAAAGAGTCTCCTAGGACTGTATGCACCTCTTTTCCAGCCCACCGGAGCACCAGAAAGCTGAACTAATTTATGCAGGAAAAGTCATCAACTGCCGAGCCGAGAAGTTCGTGACGAATCGAATTTACTGTAAGTTCGCTCATCCCTACTCCCAACTATCCCGGATCCAATGGGACATTTGCATTATAAATATGTATTTTACTAAGCTGTGCGTAACCAGTGTTTTCCATCCAGTGTGCCTCCAGCTGTTGCAAAACTACAACTCCCAGCATGGCCAGACAGCCGAAGGCTGTCTGGCCATGCTGGGAGTTGTAGTTTTGCAATAGTTGGAGTGCAACAGTTTGGAGAACACTGCCCTACCTTACTCGGTTATTACAGGAACAGAGCATTCGGGAGACATGGAAGCTCGAGGACTACACATAGGACGGGAGCGGATGGAAAGTGCCGGAGTGCTTGGGTCAGTACTGCACAGTGCCTCAGCAATTGAAGCCACTGCTGCCATCTTGGTCCTTCTGCTATCACTGTCACTATGTGAATCATTCAGCTTTTCAAAACTCCTGAATGGTAGAGTAGCTGATCATCCATTCAGGAGTCTGAGAAAGCTGGATGACAACCAGCATGGCTGTTATAAGCCATATAAGTTGTCATCTATCCTAGGAACAGATGGAACAACGGAATCTTTAGAGGGAACACTAATGATTCAGAAGCGGAAATTCAGAAGTGTGGATGGGAGTGCGGAATCCTATAGAAGTCTATGGGCTTTAATTTGAGGCGGAAATCCGCAGGCGGACATTCTGCCGTGTGAATAATCTCACGGTCCAATACATAACAACCTTGAAGACAGACTTGAGAGAACAATACAAAAGTATTTCAAAGGTTTTAATTATTTTAAATGGGTGAAGAAAGTTCTTCCAGTTTTTGTTGGTTTGACCATAGATGTAGAAGATCAGGTCAGAGTACATTCTCCAGGAATAAATCTTTACACGTTCCTGTACTTATTCTTTACACAAAGTTTTTACTGAGAACTGCGTCACCCATCATTGATCCCAGGTGGATCATTAGAATCTTATTATTGGGATATTAGGTCATTCCTGTAGAGAAGTCATTGATCCACCAGCACTGGTGCCCTCTGGTAATAAGGACGACATCTCCAGAGTTTTTTTTTTTGCTCTCCCCATGTTGGTATTGATCTCCTCTGGTGCCCCAGATTCCTTCTATAAGCCCAAAGCTATGGATATCCAGTCGTGGAAAAACTCCCGGCACCGGCTTCTTTTCAAATGCTTTATTGCGCATATAACTCCTAAACGCAAGACGCGTTTCGGCTGCTTAGCCTTTTTTCAATTGCAATTGAAAAAGGCTAAGCAGCCGAAACGCGTCTTGCGTTTAGGAGTTATATGCACAATAAAGCATTTGAAAAGAAGCCGGTGCCGGGAGTTTTTCTACGACTGGATTTGCTATTATCCACGGCGACTATCCAGTGCCGCCCTCCTACCTTTGTTTGCAAAGCTTTGGATAGACTAGGCTTATTGGCTTCCAGTGTACTTGTGTCTTAGATAGAGGAATTAGGTTTTGAGCTCCATTAGGGAGGATATGAATAGCGATCGTGTCTGTACTGCACGATGGAATATGTTACCAGGATGTAAGTGACATGAAACACATGGCCAACACCATAATTTACAAAATCTTTAACTTTCTGGAGCCAGTTGATATATATAAAAAAGTTTTTTTTCCTGGATAACCCCTTTAAGGCAACTGTCTGCAGCAGGAGCCTTCCCCTTGAACTGGACTCACTCTTGCTGTCCATAGCTCAGTAGTCCTCTGGATAGATTAAACAATGTAGCCATTTGGCTATCCATTTGGGCATTTTTTAGCCAAACGACTAGATATCGCTTGATAAAAGCCCTTTCCGTCTGCCTCCGCTGTGCTGAAGTGTCCGCAGATCCCTTGCAGCCGCTTCTTAAGTCTATAAGAGACAGTTAAGCCACGTTTACAACCACGTTTTCTGCACAGAGATTCCACAGCAGCAGAGACCCGTTAAAGGGGTTCTCCACCATAAGGTGATTTTAGTATGTACCTGGCAGACAGTAATGGACATGCTTAGGAAGGATCTGCGCTTGTCTTGAGGCTAAATGGCTATGTTGTGAGATTATCATAACACTGTGGCTAGCTTTTTGTGAACTTGTATTTCCTACTACAAATCCCACAATTCCATTTTCCTCCCTCCCACCCATCAGCCCCCCACCCATTGAAACATAAATGAGCTGCATCCATTCAAAAGACCTGTGGTTTTCAATCAGGGTGCCTCCAGCTGTTGCATTAGTTGCAGATTGATCTCTCCACCCATTGAAGCAGACAGGCTCCCTGTCATCAGCTGACTAGTGAGTCAGGTCTCGGCCGCATTGCAACCTGGGAAAAATCTGAGACAACAGTCATTTTGTATTCTGCTAAAAATAAATACAGTGGTCCCTCAAGTTACAATATTAATCGGTTCCAGGACGACCATTGTATGTTGAAACCATTGTATGTTGAGACCATAACTCTATGGAAACCTGGTAATTGGTTCTGAAGCCACAAAATGTCATCCAAAAATAGGAAAAAGTGAGGATTAAAGAAAAATAAGTAGATAACTAATATAGATAAAGCAAATCCTTACATATAAAAGTGAAAAAGTTCTGCTGGGAGCTGTAAATCACTATCTATATCAGTGTTTCCCAATCAGGGTGCCTCCATCTGTTGCAAAACTACAACTCCCAGCATGCCCGGACAGCCAACGGCTGTCCGGGCATGCTGGGAGTTGTAGTTTTGCAACAGCTGGAGGCACCCTGGTTGGGAAACAATTGTTTATGTAGAGGACAGGAGCTTCTTCAGGGTCCTATACAGTACAGACAGTGTCCTAAATGGAGCCGCCCTTACTTGGTGTCCAAAAGGAGCAGCCAACCCTGGCACAGGTAAGGAGTAGTACAGAACTTGTAGTTCCTCCCTGTACTGCGGGGGCGCTACCAGACAGCCAGTCGGTGCATGCACTTCAGTAATACAGGTGATTTACCAGTGAATGCCCATTCCGATTGGTCGGTTCCTCCAGTTGTGACATGTTTCACAGATCCTGACTGTCTGTCCATTGTATGTTGAGTCTGGTTTCAAGTTACGATGGTCCAGAAAAGACCATTGTATGTTGAAACAATTGTATGTTGAGGCCATTGTAAGTTGAGGGATCACTGTAGTGGGGTGAAAATCACAGAAGAATTGTGAGAAAACCGTCACACACAGGTACAGACACTATATTATGAACTACACTAACTTTACAGCCCCTGTAGCACAGTCAAATAAAAAAAAAATCCTGGAATACCCCTTTAAATTCAATCAAGGAATAAACAATTTCCTTCATTGGTCAGAGTCCAGAATTGTAATTTCCGCTGCAGGTGCTTTTGCCTCGGAAATTATGCTGTGTACAGGGTGCAGCAGAGTCCCATTAAAAACAATAGTAGGCTGCTGTACAGGAATTTGAGCAGAATTTTTCCACTGCATTCAGTTTGGAAATTGTGAATAGGCCCTAACGGACACAACGCAGTCAAACTTTTCACACATATGTAAACATGAAGTAGAACTGAAACCATCTAAGGCAAAATAGATAATCCAGACAGGACATACGGCTCCTTAACAAAAATGTAGGGGGGGGGGAGGGGTATCTTGCTCCCACCACCTTACGCTATTTTAACCTGTCAGCATTTTCTCACCATGTAGATACAAATATAGATCTGTATTGCACATTCATGTAACAAATTCAGATTTTTCAGGCTTCATTGAAACTGAATATAGGGAATGAATCCAGATCCCAATTATAGGTGAATAAATGAAATGCTGAAAACCCCAATTGTAAGGTGTTTGCGCTGTGATCAGTGTTACAATACCATACTATTAAAGTGTCTGTGACACAAACCTCGCCGGCAAAACAGTTTCGGCTTTGAATAAACTCATCCGACCGCCAAGCAATACCATAATGTACTATAAATAATAAGACACAAGGACAGAGACCTCTATTTGTCTGCAATCTCTACAAGAAATAAGGAAGGTATTGGGAAAAAAGTGATTTATCAGGCTGGATTCACATTTTGGTGTTGATCACCCCATTGTTTTTAAGGGGAATATACACACGTTCTTTCAGTGTGCATTTTAAATAGGTCAGTAAGTGATGCTGACCAGTCCTATTGTCTGGGGTTAATCTAGGTCTATCCAAAAAGGCGCTTGAAATGCTGATATATTTGCGATGACATATTAAATGCAGGTGAGACAGATGTGCACTCACCTTTTGGCAGCGCACTATGAGCACAACACCACTTTGCACTTTGCCTCCAATGATGACAGCAGAGAAGACCCATGGGAACCCTCAGATGAGCCACAAGATCCACCAGAACCCTCAGGTTGACCTGACAAAGCGCAGGACCCTCGAAACGCATCCTCCATGTTTTATGATGCATAAATATACAAATTCTGGTGAAGCCAATGTCTAATTCGGTCCTTGATATAACTTAAAGCCAGGAGCTCTGTGCCATGTCCATCTCATTGGAGGGTTCCCGTGAATCTTCTGGCTCATCGAGGGTTCCTGAGGGTCTTCTCCGTTGTCTTATCTAGAGCTATGACCACGATTTAAAAAAATTAATAAATAAATAAATGGGGACAAAAGAGAATGGATGTAGTGATTATATGAAGAGACCCAGCACAGCAGACTCAGGGAGGAAGTAAATGCATGGTTAGTGAGGGCGGGCTTAGTGCTTGCCTTCGACACACCCCTTCGTGACCAGTGGATGTCAGAATATGTGAGCAACAGAATGGAGGGATTTGTGAGCCTAATAAAGATGTTAGAAACATATAAAAAAAAGACGTAAAGAATCTGCATGACCTAGCGAGTAAGCATTGTTTTTTTTCTGTGATATGACAGGTACACTTTTTATCTCTGTATAAATAATTAGACCACATATGGAGTATTGGGTTGAGTTTTGGGTGCAGGTGTACGAGGAGGGACATGGCTGCACTGAAGAGGGTGCAGAGGAGGATGACAAAGATAGTGGTATGGGAGGATTATAGGACCAAGACAGGTCATCAAGCTTCGGGTTGTTTAGGTTACAGAAAAGACGTCTTAGGGGCGATCTGATCACAATGTACAGTATTTTTCGCCATATAAGACGCTCCGGCACATAAGACGCACACAATTATAAAGGACGAAAATCTAGAAAAAAAAAAAGATTCTGAACCAAATACAATGTAAAGTATAGGACAGTGCTCTTCAACCTGTGGACCTCCAGATGTTGCAAAACTACAACTCCCAGATGCCCGGACAGCCGTTGGCTGTCCGGGCATGCTGGGAGTTGTAGTTTTGCAACATCTGGAGGTCCGCAGGTTGAAGACCACTGGTATAGGAGGTAATACTCACGTGTCCCCGCCGCTCCGGACCCGTCACCGCTGCCCTGGGTGTCGCCCTCCATCGCTGTCGCCGCGTCCCCGGGGTATCCCCGCCGCTCCGGAACGTCTCTGCTGCCCGGTATCCTCGCTCTCCGTCGCCGCCATCACGTTGCTACGCACGCCGCTCCTATTGGATGATGAGACGGCGTGCGCAACGACGTGATGACGACGAAGGAGAGCGCCGGCCATGCAGGGGGTCCCGGCACAGAGCAGACACCGAGGAGGTAGGTAAGGTCCCTTCCAGTGTCCTGTAAGCTGTTCGGGACGCCGCGATTTCACCACGGTGGTGACTGAGCTTAGTGTCACTTTCGCTTCAGACGCGGCGGTCAGCTTTGATCGCCGCGTCTGAAGGGTTAATACAGGGCATCACCGCGATGGGTGATGTCCTGTATTAGCCGCGGGTCCCAGCCGTTGATGGCCGCAGGGACCGCCGCGATAGGACAGGGTTTTAATGTGTATTTGCCGTATAAGACGCACCAACTTTTCCCCCACAGTTTTGGGGAAGAAAAAGCGCGTCTTATACGGCGAAAAATACGGTAAAATATATGAATGGACGGTACAGAGATCTTTTTAGTGATCTTTTCATACCTAAGCCGGAAACCATGACAAGGGGGTGTCCTCTACGTCTAGAGGAAAGAAGGTTTCACTATCATCACAAACAGAGATTCTTTACTGTAAGAGCGGTGAGACTATGGAACTCGCTGCTACATGATGTAGTGATGTCTGATTCAATAAACAAGTTTAAGATTGAATATGGGGATAGAATGTTGATCCAGGGATTTATTCTGATGTCATATTTGTAGTCCGGAAGGAATTTTTCCTCTCATAGGGGCAATTGGCATAAGCCTCATGTTTTTTTTTTTGCCTTCTTCTGGATCAACACAGTAGGGCTTTAGGTTGAACTTTATGGACTCATCTTTTTTCAACCTTATAAACTATGTAACTATATAACTTTAACGGGTCACACATACAATAGCCTTATGAAGGCTCAGCAAATGTGCACCGATCAGCGAGATCTTGTTGCTTTCCTCCCATCGGCCCGCCTAAAAGGACCCTTAGGCCTCATTCACACTTGTGTATCTAGGTCAGTATTTGTAAACCAAATTTGGGAGTGGAACATAAAGCATATAAGGAAAGATCTGTATCTCTTCCGGGTTTTGGCCCACATTTTTGTTACAAATACTGATGCAAAGGATGCAAGTGTGAAAGTGACCCCTGTGAAACCAGGAGGGCGAGGAAAAGCCTGACCCCTCACAGGGAAAAGCCTGACCCCTCACAGGGAAAAGCCTGACCCCTCACAGGGAAAAAGCCTGACCCCTCACAGGGAAAAGACTGACCCCTCACAGGGAAAAGACTGACCCCTCACAGGGAAAAGCCTGACCCCTCACAGGGAAAAGCCTGACCTCTCACAGGGAAAAGCCTGACCCCTCACAGGGAAAAGACTGACCCCTCACAGGGAAAAGCCTGACCTCTCACAGGGAAAAGCCTGACCCCTCACAGGGAAAAGACTGACCCCTCACAGGGAAAAGACTGACCATCAAAGGGAAAAGACTGACCCTCACAGTGGTCCCTCAACATACGATGGTAATCCGTTCCAAATGGACCATCGTTAGGACAGTGGTCTACAACCTACGGACCTCCAGATGTTACAAAACTACAACACCCAGCATGCCCGGACAGCCAACGGCTGTCCGGGCATGCTGGGAGTTGTAGTTTTGCAACATCTGGAGGTCCACAGGTTGAAGACCACTGGTATTGGAGGTTATACTCACGTGTCCCCGCCGCTCCGGACCATCACCGCTGCCCTGGATGTCGCCTTCCATCGCTGTTGCCGCGTCCCCGGGGTGTCCCAGATGCTCCGACAAGGCCTCTGTTTCCCCGGCATCCTCGCTCTCCATCGCCGCCATCACGTAGCTACGCACACCGCTCCTATTGGATGACGGGACAGCGTGCGCAGCGACGTGATAACGACGATGGAGAGCGCCGACGATGCAGGGGATCCCGAAGAGGACGCGCCGGAGCCCCGAGGACAGGTAAGTGATCGTCAGCGGACCACACGGGGCACCGTAAACGGCTATCCAGTGGCAGCTGAAGCAGTCTGCGCTGCCGGATAGCCGTTTATGCGATGGCCCCGACATACAAAAGCATCGTATGTTGATGCTGCCTCTGAGAGACCATCGTATGTTGAAATGATCGTATGTAGGGGCCATCGTAGGTCGGGGGGTCACTGTATAGGACTATACAGGCCGTGTGTATATAGTTTTTGCTGTGTTAACAAACATTTATAAACCATTCAAAGCCCCATTTACACTCAACCAAGTTATGAATTGAACATTTATGACAGACCGGAACATCAGTTACCCTGTGACTGTAAGCGCCCCCGAGCACGGCCCTCAGACCTCTTGTTTGAATATTTAGTGTGTAATATTGTAATATCTCAGATCTGTCTGTATTTACACTCTTAAAATTTGTTAAAGGGGTACTCCGGTGAAAACCTTTTTTCTTTTAAATGAACTGGTGGCAGAAAGTTAAACATATTTGTAAATTACTTCTATTAAAAAATCTTAATCCTTCCTGTACTTATTAGCTGCTGAATACTACAGAGGAAATGCTTTTCTTTTTGGAATGCTCTCTGATGACATCACAAGCACAGTTCTCTCTGCTGATGTTATTATAATAATAATGCTTTATTTATTGTTGTCCTTAGTGGGATTTGAACCCAAGTCCCCAGCACTGCAAGGCAGCAGTGCTAACCACTGAGCCACCATACTGCCCTTAGCATACATCTGCTATGCACGGTTGCTAAAATGAATAGAGATGTCAGCAGAGAGCACTGTGCTCGTGATGTCATCATTGTTCCAAAAAGAAAGGAATTTCCTCTGTAGCATTCAGTAGCTAATAAGTACTGGAAGATAAGATTTTTTAATAGAAGTAATTTACAAATATGTTTAACTTTCTGCCACCAGTTGATTTAAAAGAAAAAAGGTTTTCACCGGAGTACCCCTTTAAGTTCTTTGTAAATTGTTGGCACTGTATATTATTTATTGAACAAAATCATCAGGATATGGTTATTGCTTATCGACTATAAATATTATGTGCACAACAAGCTCCAATGACATTACCGTGATAACGTTGGAAGCATTTACCAAGAACATGGTACCACTCGCGATTTTCTACATAGATATCATTGCTGTATGTAAATTGGTGTACCCCAATTTTACCTCTCTAAATGCACTTCTATTATGATCCAATGTCTTCTTAAAACTGGTCTTTATACATATGAAGATTGAAATGTTTGCACGGATTTTGGGCATCAGAATTATCCAGTCTACAGAAGGATGGTCTATCCTAAGGGGAGGCCATTGATATTAGATCGTGAGGTATTGACTATGAACCCCTCCACCAATCAGTTGTTTAAAGGGGTACTCCGCCCCTAGACATCTTATCCCCTATGCAAAGGATCTGATCAGATCGTAGGGGTCCTGCCACTGGGAGGTCCTGTGATCTCGTAATATCACACACAACCTGAGGACTGGTATGGAGACTCCAAAAGGTTCTATAGACAGGGTTTCCCTGGCCGACCTTATACTGGCTACACGGATCTCTGCAAAAACGGGTTGAAAATAAAAATGTAGTATTTAAAGGGGTATTCCGCCACTAGACATCGTATCCCCTATCCAAAGGATAGGGGATAAGATGTCAGATCGCCGGGGTCCCGCTGCTGGGGACCCCGGGGATCGCTGCTGCAGCACCCCGCCATCATTACTGCGCAGAGCGAGATCGCTCTGCACGTCATGACGGGCAATACAGGGCTCCGCCCCTCGTGACGTCACGGCCCGCCCCCGTCAATACAAGTCTATGGGAAGGGGGCGTGACGGTCGTCACGCCCCCTGCCATAGACTTGCATTAAGGGGACGGGCCGTGATGTCATGAGGGGAGGAGCCATGACGTCACGCTGCTCCGGCCCCTGTATCGCCCGTCATTACGCACAGATTGAACTCGCTCTGTGCAGTAATGATAGCGCGGTGCCGCAGCAGCGATCCCCGGGGTCCCCAGCAGCGGGACCGCGGCGATCTAACATCTTATCCCCTATCCTTTGGATGCCAGTACCCCTTCAAAGGATTGTGATCCTACTTGTACACCTTGGCCCTCATTTACTAAAGTCCAACCGACTTGGAGTGACTTGGATTTGTAACCAAATTTTAGTCGCACAACCAACATTTTAGAAAACACTCGGAGTGTTTTTTTTTTTTACTCTGAAATGGGCGTGTTTTATGCAAATATGGCTGTTTTACCGACAAAAAAACTAAAATACTTCCAAAATCACTCGAGAAAAAGTGGGAGTTTGCCAAGACAGCCAAGAGGCCGAGTGAAATTCCAAAAATGGAGTGATTTCTAACAAGGGACTCTTTACCATTGTGTTTTATTGTGATAGTAACTTGGTTTATAACCAGAAAACATTTTGTACAGTTAAACACCTTTATGAATAAAGTATTTCATGTTTGGGTGATAATTAATATATATATATTTTTTTACATTATGACACCTGAATAATTTTAATTAATGAAACTGTTTATAAACAAACTAGTCCAAAACCTTTTGACTCACACAAATACATTTTTATTTATAAATGGTCTTTAAGGTCCAAAAAAAAGGTTTGTTTTACGTGTTTGGAGTTTGTGCGACACAAAAAAAACGTGCGACAAAAAAATAACAGACATGTGGGACAGAAAAGTAAATAAGCCTGGAAACAAAAATGGAGTGATATAGAAAACACTCCACAATAAACACTCCACTTTTAGTAAATGAGGGCCCTTGGATTATTTCACTGTGATTCATTTTGTAGGGTGGGATAACCCCTCTAATATGTGAACAGGCCTCCTCCACACATTGGGGGAGATTTATCAAAACCTGTGCAAAGGAAAAGTTGCCCAGTTGCCCATAGCAACCAATCAGATCACTACTTTCATTTTGCAGAGGCCTTGTTGAAAATGAAAGAAGCGATCTGATTGGTTGCTATGGGCAACTGGACAACTTTTCCTTTGCACAGGTTTTGATAAATCTCCCTCATTGGGTAGATGTATAATATGTTAAAAGCCTAAAATTAGACCGGGCAGTCTTAGGATGCCCCACATTTTTTGCAGAGCTTCATGCTGTATGATAAATTTGACGCAAGTTGGTCTAACTTGATATATCAACTTGGCTTCCTTTACATCAATAGTCTACACCAGTGGTCTTCAACCTGTAGACCTCCAGATGTTGCAAAACTACAACTCCCAGCATGCCCGGACAGCCGTTGGCTGTCCGGGCATGCTGGGAATTGTAGTTTTGCAACATCTGGAGGTCCGCAGGTTGGAGACCACTGGTCTACACCAACATTGTGGTGCAATTTTGTGCACGTGCATTACACGCGCGTGAAGCTGGATTTAGGCTATATTCACGCACTCATGATGCGCTCAGTTCAGTTGAATAGACTTGTGGTCCGGGGCAGGACTTGCTGTTATAATACAGACCCAAAAAGTGCCTGGGATTGCGCTCGGAGCCTAATCGAATATATGCTTTAAAGGGGTCCTCCGCTGCTCAGCGTTTGGAACAAACTGTTTCGAAAGCGGGAGCTCGTGACATCATAGCCCCACCCCCTCATGATGTCACACCCTGCCCCCTCAATGCAAGTCTATGGGAGGGGGCGTGACAGCCGTCATCCCCTCTCCCATAGACTTGCATTGAGGGGGCGGGCGTGACTTCATGAGGGGGCGGGGCTATGACATCAAGAGCTCCCGGCGCCGGCTCCAGCGTTCGGAACAGTTTGTTCCAAACGCTGAGAAGCGGAGTACCCCTTTAAATGTGAACCAATCAGATTGCTTCTTTCATTTTTAAAGAGGCCACTGAAAAATGAAAGAAGCAATCTGATTGGTTGCTAGGGGCAACCGCACCACTCTTCCTCTGCACAGGTTTTGGTAAAATTTCCCCTTTGGAAAAAAAAAAGCTCCTTTAAGTAGTTGTATTGTATTTGTCACACATGGTTGTTTGTTATCTTGTCTAGAAGGATACAATAATGGCCACCTATCTTTTTATAGCCTTAGGGTACGTTCACACGAGCAGATCCCCAGCACGTATTACCCTGCGGATCCGCCACTGAAGGACCTCTGTATGCTGCCTTTACAGGTGCCTGCTCGGAGCCGCAATATGCCGCTACGAGCAGACACACTGCGATGTGTGATATATGCGCACATCGCGGCTGCTCTCGGCCTAGCGCATAGAGCAGGGGGAGCGGCCGCGATGTGTGCGAGTACACCGCGCATGTGCAGAAACTCGCACATCGCATCAGATTGTCTGCTAGTAACGGCGTATTGTTTTTTTTTCCCCACCAGTCGCTAATCTAGGATGAAGCAAATCTGTGTGAAAACCACCTAGGCCATGTTGAGACAGCGGACTTTTTGAGCATAATCTGACTGAAAAACTCTCATGGGGCAATTTCATTGCAGCAGAGTCCCATTGTTTTCAATGGCATTCTGCTGCGCCGTGTACACAGCGCAAACATCTACTGCGGAAATTCTGATTCCGGCCTCCGCAGAAAGAAGGGACACGTCAATGAACCCGCTCAGAAATGCATTGCCGTCTATGGAGACGGCGCATTTCTGAGCACTCCTAGCGCTGGCATGTTTTGCCGGCAACCGCTGCAGAATGTCAGAAAAGTGACGTACAACTTTTACTAAATTCTTCCCTTAGTCATATACATTTAAAAAAAATAATCTATCTATCTATCTATCCATATATACACACACACACATCGCTGCATCTCTGCCTCTCCCATAGAGAAACATGGAGGTCGCTCTCTGTGCATGGAGAGAGCCAGGGTGCCGGGCAGTAGATCACGGGGACACTTACCCCCTATTCTGTGGATAGGGGATAAGTTGTCCTGGACCAGAGTACCCCTTTAAATCACCAAGAATAAATAAAATATATCATTTTTATTTGCAGTGGACAGGCAGCCATACTTCTCCCAGATTAAAGGGGTACTCCACTTTAAAACATTTTATTTTAAATGAACTGGCTCCAGAAAGTTGAACAGATTTGTAAATGACTTCTATTTAAAAAATCTTAATCCTTCCAGTACTTATTAGATGCTGTTATGATCCACAGGAAGTTCTTTTCTTTTTGAATTTCCTTTCTGTCTGACCACAGTGCTCTCTGCTGACACCTCTGTCCATTTTAGGAACTGTCCAGAGCAGGAGAGGTTTTCTATGGGGATTTGCTCCTGCTCTGGACAGTTCCTAAAATGGACAGAGATGTCAGAAGAGAGCACTGTGGTCAGGCAGAAAGGAAATTCAAAAAGAAAAGAACTTCCTGTGGATCATAACAGCAGCTGATAAGTACAGGAAGGATTAAGATTTTTTTTAAATAGAAGTAATTTACAAATCTGTTTATCTTTCTGGCACCAGTTGATTTAAAAAAATAAAAATGTTTTTCCAGTGGAGAACCCCTTTAAGCGTACCGATGCATTTCGTGCGGCAAATCCTAAAAATTCGAGAATTCTACCCCCTTCTTCCTATATAGGCGCAGAGGTCACGTAGTGTGTATTCGGTATTGACAGCCATCAGAGATCCCTGTCAGCCCTGGCAGAGGGAGCGGAGGACGAGTTCATTAGTCTTCACATTCTGCCCTAATGTACTGTAGTCGATGAGAGACAATTCATCTTAGGGGAGGCCAGTGTGTTTATAAGCAGGAGACATGTTCCTATAAGAATAACATCCATGGACTCTCACCGCCCCCTCCACACGGTCACTACTACTACCACAATGCAGCGTAACATTTCACAACACACCTTACACCGCCCTATTGTCGTGCGCCTGAAAACGAATTTATTGCAGGAAATTCCCATTATTCCTAAACATGACATTAGTAATCCTGTAGCTCAAGGGGGAAAAAAAAAAAACAGGAAGAGGAGAGTCTACGTCTGTGGTTTCCAAACTGTGGACATCCTGCTGTTGCAAAACTACAACTCCCAGCATGCTAGTTTAGCGACAGCTGTGGATATTGTTCTGCATTACCCACTGAGGGGGTCTCTGCTCTCACACCCTCAATCATATCCTCTTGGACAGTGGTCTCTATACTGTGGACATCCATCTGTTGCAAAACTACAACTCCCAGCATGCCCGGACAGCCGTTGGGACATGCCCAGGGCATGCTGGGAGTTGTAGTTTTGCAACAGCTATGGATCTTGTTCTGCATTACCCATTGAGGGGGTCTCTGTTTTTAAACCCGGAGACATCCTCTTGGCCAGTGGTCTCCAAACTTTGAACCTCCAGATGATGCAAAACTACAACTCCCAGTATGCCCAGAAAGCTAACAGCTGTCCGAGCATGCTGGGAGTTGTAATTTTGCAACAGCTGTGGACCTCCTTCTGCGTTATCCATTGAGGGGGTCCCTGCTCTCAAACCCACAATCACATCCTTTTGGGTTGAGGCTTCCAAATTGTGAACCTCCAGCTGTTGCAAAACAATAACTCCCAGCATGCCCGGACAGCCGACGGCTGTCCGGGCATGCTGGGAGTTGTAGTTTTGCAACAGCTATGGATCTTGTTCTGCATTGCCCACTAAGGAATTCCCTGCTCTCAGATTCTCAGTCACATTGACTTGGGCAGTGGTCTGCAAACTGTTAACCTCCAGCTGTTGCAGAACTACAACTCCCAGCATGCCTGGAAAGCCAACAGCTGTCCGGGCATGCTGGGATTTGTAGTATTGCAACAGCTGTGAACCTCTTTCCGCGTTACCCACTGACGGGGTCCCTGCTCCCAGACCCTCAATCACATGCACTTGGGCAGTGGTCTCCAAACAGTGTGCCTCCAGCTGTTACAAAACTACAGCTCCCAGCGTGTTAACTGTCCGGACATGCAGGGCGTTGTAGTTTTGCAACAGCTGGAGGGTTGCAGTTTAAAAGCAATGCCCAAGAGGATTCTGATTGTGAGATAATGCAAAACAAAATGCACATCTGTTGCAAAACTACAACTCCCAGCATGCCCGGACCTGGAAAGCAGAAAAGGAAAATTCCAGACCGACGCTAGATATCGATCCATTGCCACGAAATTCCTAAAGGCAACACTTAGAGGAGTCTACGTGAAGGTTAAAAAACAGAAGCATAAATAAATAAAATACATTAAATACGGTAATTAAATGAAAATTAATAAATAGAATTTGATTGCAAAGTCACAATAGTTCACTTCAATAGAAATTATATATATATATATATATATATATATATATATATATATATAATAAAAATATATATATTCTTGGACAGTCATATCCTCTTGGACTGTGGTCTATATACTGTAGACCTCCATCTGTTGCAAAACTACAACTCCCAGCATGCCCGAACAGCCGTTGGCTGTCCGGGCATGCTGGGATTTGTAGTTTTGCAACAGCGGTGGACCTCCTTCTGCATTATCCATTGAGGGGGTCCCTGCTCTCAAACCCACAATCACATCCTCTTGGGTAGAGGTCTCCATATTGCGGACCTCCAGCTGTTGCAAAACTACAACTCCCAGCATGCCCGGACCTGGAAAGCGGGAAAGGAAAATTCCAGAGCGACGCTAGATATCGATCCATTGCCACGAAATTCCTATAGGCAACACTTAGAGGAGTCTACGTGAAGGTTAAAAAACAGAGAAGCATGCAGAAACATAAATAAATAAAATACAATAATTAATAATTAAAT